>NC_136344.1:479490-494490 GCF_964198595.1 Lampetra fluviatilis | reverse complement strand
TACTATTGTATGCAGGGTGTGTAGATAGATGACTCTATTGTACTACCGACTCTATTGTATGTAGGGTGTGTTGGTATATATAGAGTCCGTACATGCTACAGACCCGCAGACTCATCACACACAGACCCACAGACTAACACAGAGACCCACAGACTCATCACACAGAAACCCACAGACTCACACAGAGACCCACAGACTCACACAGATATCCAGACTCACACAAAGACCCACAGACTCATCACACAGAGACCCACAGACTCACACAGAGACCCACAGACTCACACAGAGACCCACAAACTCATCACACAAAGACCCACAGACTAGCACAGAGACCCACAGTCTTACACAGAGACCCACAGAGTCACACGGAGACCCACAGACTCACACAGAGACCCACAGACTCACACAGAGACCCACAGACTAACACAGAGACCCACAGACACACCACACAGAGACACACAGACTAACACACGGAGACCCACAGACTCACACAGAGACCCACAGACTCACCACACAGAGACCCACAGACTAACACAGAGACCCACAGACTCATCACACAGAGATCCACAGACTCGCACAGACTCACACAGAGACCCACAGAATCACACAGAGATCCACAGACTCGCACAGAGACCCACAGACTCACACAGAGACCCACAGACTCACCACACAGAGACCCACAGACTAACATAGAGACCCACAGACTCACACAGACTCACACAGAGACCCACAGACTCATCACACAGAGACCCACAGACTCACACAGAGACCCACAGACTCACACAGAGATCCACAGACTCACACAGACCCACACAGAGACCCACAGACTCACCACACAGAGACCCACAGACTCACACAGAGATCCACAGACTCGCACAGACTCACACAGAGACCCACAGAATCACACAGAGATCCACAGACTCGCACAGAGACCCACAGACTCACCACACAGAGACCCACAGAATCACACAGATATCCACAGACTCACACAGAGACCCACAGACTCACCACACAAAGACCCACAGACTCACACAGAGATCCACAGACTCGCACAGACTCACACAGAGACCCACAGAATCACACAGAGACCCACAGACTCACCACACAGAGACCCACAGACTCACACAGAGATCCACAGACTCGCACAGAGACCCCGGACCCCCCCATAGCCGCACCCAGCTCTTCCCGGGTCGCGAGCGCCTCTCCTCGGCAGCCGAACTAGGAAAGACCGGCGATGGGGGAAGGAGGCACGGCGGCCCTCCACGCCCGGGCCTCTCGTAAAATCGAATAAGTTTTGAGGTAAATTAAACAACAAAAAACACCAAAAATAACGTTAAATTTTAATTTTAAACTTTCGTTTAATTCCCTTGATTCGTTTGAATTGTTTAAGATTTATTTTATTTTTTTAAAGTTTTTTATTCCGTTATATCCCGAACGCCGCTTCGAGTGCGAAGTTTCTCTGAGAGCGATCTGAGCGCTGACAGCCTCCCGGAGTGCCCTGAGGGCACTGAGAGCCACTCGGAGTGCCCTGAGGGCACTGAGAGCCACTCGGAGTGCCCTGAGGGCACTGAGAGCCACTCGGAGTGCCCTGAGGGCACTGAGAGCCACTCGGAGTGCCCTGAGGGCACTGAGAGCCACTCGGAGTGCCCTGAGGGCACTGAGAGCCTCTCGGAGTGCCCTGAGGGCACTGAGAGCCTCTCGGAGTGCCCTGAGGGCACTGAGAGCCTCCCGGAGTGCCCTGAGGGCACTGAGAGTCTCCCGGAGTGCCCTGAGGGCACTGAGAGCCACTCGGAGTGCCCTGAGGGCACTGAGAGCCTCCCGGAGTGCCCTGAGTGCACTGAGAGCCACTCGGAGTGCCCTGAGGGCACTGAGAGCCACTCGGAGTGCCCTGAGGGCACTGAGAGCCTCCCGGAGTGCCCTGAGGGCACTGAGAGCCTCCCGGAGTGCCCTGAGGGCACTGAGAGTCTCCCGGAGTGCCCTGAGGGCACTGAGAGCCACTCGGAGTGCCCTGAGGGGACTGAGAGTCTCCCGGAGTGCCCTGAGGGCACGGAGAGCCTCCCGGAGTGCCCTGAGGGCACTGAGAGCCCCCGGAGTGCCCTGAGGGCACTGAGAGCCTCCCGGAGTGCCCTGAGGGCACTGAGAGTCTCCCGGAGTGCCCTGAGGGCACTGAGAGTCTCCCGGAGTGCCCTGAGGGCACTGAGAGTCTCCCGGAGTGCCCTGAGGGCACTGAGAGTCTCCCGGAGTGCCCTGAGGGCACTGAGAGTCTCCCGGAGTGCCCTGAGGGCACTGAGAGTCTCCCGGAGTGCCCTGAGGGCACTGAGAGTCTCCCGGAGTGCCCTCAGGGCACTGAGAGCCTCCCGGAGTGCCCTGAGGGCACTGAGAGCCTCCCGGAGTGCCCTGAGGGCACTGACAGCCCCAAAGGCGCGAACTACAGAGCCTCAGCAACACTGAATAATGACAACAACAAGGACGATAGGAATACTAACACTATGTAACACGATATCTGTCCCTGGGTAGTAAGTGTTATTTTTTTTGTTCCACGGTGTTATTTATTTATTTAGGTCAACAGTGTTATTTATTTATTTTGTTCCACAGTGTTATTTTTTTTGTTCCACAGTGTTATTTATTTATTTAGGTCAACAGTGTTATTTATTTATTTTATTCAACAGTGTTATTTATTTACTTAGTTCAACAGTGTTATTTATTTATTTAGTTCAACAGTGTTATTTATTTATTTTGTTCCACAGTGTTATTTTTTTTGTTCCACGGTGTTATTTATTTATTTTATTCAACAGTGTTATTTTTTTTCACAGTGTTTTATTTTGTTACAGCGTTATTTTGTTTTTGTTCCACAGAGTTGTTAATTCAAACCGGCACCGCAATCAGTGTTGGCTTATGGAGTGGTACATGTTCAGATTTTTTTTGGGTCAAAATCCGACGTTCAAGGAGGTTGCCTTTGAAAGTGGGCGGAGCTAGAGTCCGAGTGGGCGTGGCCTGGCGAGGTGTGGGCGTGGTCTGGCGAGATGTGGGCGTGGTCTGGCGAGGTGTGGGCGTGGTCTGGCGAGATCTGGCGAGGTGTGGGCGTGGTCTGGCGAGATGTGGGCGAGGTCTGGCGAGGTGTGGGCGTGGTCTGGCGAGATGTGGGCGAGGTCTGGCGATTTGTGGGCGTGGTCTGGCGAGATGTGGGCGTGGTCTGGCGATGTGTGGGCGTTGTCTGGCGAGATATGGGCGTGGCCTGGTGGGGTGTGGGCGTGGCCTGGCGAGAGGTGGGCGTTTCCTATCGCGAGGCAGGGGGAGGGGCATAGAACCGGAAGTAGTGACCCGGAAGTGTAAGGGGGTGTGTGTGTGACGGGGTCAGCGCGGCTGTCATGGCGTCGAGCGTGGCGCGCGGGTCGCGCAGGCAGAAGTGGAGCGTCGAGTTCACTGCCCGGTGACTCAGAGAGACACAGAGACACACACATATATACATAGATATATACATAGATATACACACACATAGACACACAGAGACACACAGAGAGAGACACATAGAGACACACAGAAACACAGAGACACAGAGTTCACTGCCCGGTGACTCAGAGAGACACACAGAGACACAGAGACACATACATATATATAGATAGATATACACACACATAGACACACAGAGAGAGACACATAGAGACACACAGAAACACAGAGACACACAGAGTTCACTGCCCGGTGACTCGGAGAGACACACAGAGACACAGAGACACACACATATATATAGATATATACATAGATATACACACACATAGACACACAGAGAGAGACACATAGAGACACACAGAAACACAGAGACACACAGAGTTCACTGCCCGGTGACTCAGAGAGACACACAGAGACACACAGAGACACACACATATACACATATATATACAGAGACACACAGAGAGAGACACACAGAAACACAGAGACACAGAGTTCACTTCCCGGTGACTCAGAGAGACACACAGAGACACAGAGACACATACATATACACATATATATACAGAGACACACAGAGAGAGACACATAGAGACACACAGAAACACAGAGACACAGAGTTCACTGCCCGGTGACTCAGAGAGACACAGAGACACACACATATACACACATATATATACAGAGACACACAGAGACAGCTATATATATATACATATACACAGAGACACACAGAGACAGCTATATATATATACATATACACAGAGACACACAGAGAGAGACACATAGAGACACACAGAAACACAGAGACACACAGAGACACAGAGTTCACTGCCCAGTGACTCGGAGACACAGAGACACACACATATACACATATATATATACATATATATACATAGATATACACACACAGACACACACACACATAGACACAGAGTTCACTTCCCGGTGACTCAGAGACACACAGAGACACACACATATACACATATATATAGATATATATACATAGATATACACACACAGACACACACACATAGACACAGAGTTCACTGCCAGGTGACTCAGAGACACACAGACACATACATATATACATATAGATATACATATATATATACATACACACACAGACACACACACAGAGACACACACACAGAGACACATATATATACACAGACGCACACAGAGACACACACAGAGACACACACAGAGACACACACAGAGACACACACAGAGACACATATATACACACACAGACACAGAGACACACACATACACACAGAGATATACACACACATACAGATATATATACAGTGAGGAAAAAAGTATTTGATGCCCTGCTGATTTTGTACGTTTGCCCACTGACAAAGAAATGATCAGTCTATAATTTTACCGGTAGGTTTATTTGAACAGTGAGAGACAGAGTAACAACAACAAAATCCAGAAAAACGCACGTCAAAAATGTTATAAATTGATTTGCATTTTAATGAGGGAAATACGCAGGCGTCGTCAGGGTCGGGATCGATGATGATGAGAGAGACGCAGACTCCACATCTACAGCAGCAGCAGCAGGCGTCGTCAGGTTCGGGATGGAACCCACGACCTCCTGTGTACCAGACGAGGTAGTCAACATCTCCTAGCCACCGTGATGATGATGATGAGAGAGACGCAGACTCCAAATCTACAGCAGCAGGTATCGTCAGGGTCGTGATCGAACCCACGACCTCCCGCGTACCGGGCGAGGTAGTCAACATCTCCTGGCCACGATGATGTTGATGATGAGAGAGACGCAGACTCCAAATCTACAGCAGCAGGCGTTGTCAGGGATCAGGATCGAACCCATGACCTACCGCGTACCAGGCAAGGTCGTCAACATCTAACAAGCGTGATGATGATGAGAGAGAGAGACGCAGACTCCAAACTACAGCAGCAGCAGGCGTCGTCAGGGTCGTGATCGAACCCACGACCTCCTGTGTACCAGGCGAGGTAGTCAACATCTCCCGGCCACCGTGATCATGATGAGAGAGAGAGACGCAGACTCCACATGTACAGCAGCAGCAGCAGGCGTCGTCAGGGGTCGGGATCGAACCTACGACCTCCCGCGTACCGGGCGAGGTAGTCAACATCTCCCGCGTACCAGGCAAGGTAGTCAACATCTCCTAGCCACGATGATGATGATGATGAGAGAGACGCAGACTCCACATGTACAGCAGCAGCAGGCATCGTCAGGGGTCGGGATCGAACCTACGACCTCCCGCGTACCGGGCGAGGTAGTCAACATCTCCCGCGTACCGGGCGAGGTAGTCAACATCTCCCGGCCACCGCCTTGCCTCCCCCAGGGTACGTGGAGATCTGGTGGCCCCGGTGGGATTCTCTGACCGACCTCTCTCCGTCTCGAACATCCGCGAGCATGACCAGGACCTCGTCGACAAGGTGAGCGAGACCAGCGGTCGCAGCACATACACAAAGATCCCCCGTGTAGCCTGCCACAGACTGGAGGGGCAAGTGCTGTTAGCGAGTAGCAGCAGCTACCTGTGAAGGCTACCGGCACTGCAGAGGTCGCAACCGGGTACCCGATACCCGTACCCTATCCGATACCCGGGTACCCGTACCCGGCCGGGTACGGGTAGCCGTTTGCGACCCTGGTGCGGCCGGGTACGGGTACGGGTAGGCCGTGAGTCACTGGTGAGTCGCCGTGTGTCACTCATTTCCCAACGTCTTGTCTCTTCTCACAATTCAAGTTCCTAGAATCAGCCCACCCGCGCCTGCAACGTGGCTTCATCCCAGAGGAGGTCGCAATCGGGTACCCGATACCCGTACCCTACCCGTACCCTACCGGATACCGGTCGGGTACGGGTAGCCGGGTATAGGGTACGGGTACGGCCGGGTATCGGGTAGGGTACGGCCGGGTACGGGTAGACCCTGGTGCGGGTACAGGTAAGGAATCAAAACCCGTTTGCGAGCTCTGTGGCACTGTGGGTACACGAGGGGGTGGGTGGCCAGCACCACCACGCCCGGCCGCCTTTGTCTCTCCCCCAGTGGCGATGTTTACTGCACATCGCAGCAGGTACTCATTTGAGGCTGAGTCGACCTAGGGGAGGCCCAGGACCGGTTCAGATGATCGTCACTGATGGTGTTGGCCGTGAGCGGGAATCGAACCCGGGTCGTGTCTCACCCCGTGTCTCCCCTCGTGTCTCCCCGTGTCTCCCCCCGTGTCTCCCCGTGTCTCTCCCCGTGTCTCCCCCCGTGTCTCACCCCGTGTCTCCCCCCGTGTCTCCCCGTGTCTCCCCGTGTCTCCCCCCGTGTCTCACCCCGTGTCTCCCCGTGTCTCTCCCTGTGTCTCCCCGTGTCTCTCCCCGTGTCTCCCCGTGTCTCACCCTGTGTCTCCCCCCGTGTCTCACCCCGTGTCTCCCCGTGTCTCTCCCCGTGTCTCTCCCCGTGTCTCCCCCCGTGTCTCACCCCGTGTCTCCCCCCGTGTCTCCCCGTGTCTCCCCGTGTCTCCCCCCGTGTCTCACCACATTGTCTCCCCCGTGTCTACCCCCGTGTCTCCCCCGTGTCTCACCGTGTCTCCCCCCGCGTCTCTCCCCGTGTCTCACCCGTGTCTCCCCCCGTGTCTCACCACATTGTCTCCCCATGTCTCCCCCGTGTCTCCCCGTGTCTCCCCTCGTGTCTCACCGTGTCTCCCCGTGTCTCACCCCGTGTCTCCCCCCGTGTCTCTCCCCGTGTCTCCCCCCGTGTCTCCCCCACGTGTCTCCCCCCGTGTCTCTCCCCGTGTCTCCCCGTGTCTCTCCCCGTGTCTCACCCTGTGTCTCTTCCGTGTCTCCCCGTGTCTCACCCCGTGTCTCACCCCGTGTCTCCCCGTGTCTCGCCCCGTGTCTCACCCCGTGTCTCCCCGTGTCTCACCACATTGTCTCCCCCCGTGTCTCACCCTGTGTCTCCGTGTGTCTCACCCCGTGTCTCCCCGTGTCTCACCCCGTGTCTCCCCGTGTCTCCCCGTGTCTCCCCGTGTCTCTCCGTGTCTCCCCCCGTGTCTCCCCGTGTCTCCCCGTGTCTCCCCCCGTGTCTCACCCCGCGTCTCCCCCCGCGTCTCCCCACGCGTCTCCCCCCGCGTCTCCCCCCGTGTCTCCCCCCGTGTCTCACCCCGTGTCTCCCCGCGTCTCCCCCCGTGTCTCCCCCCGTGTCTCACCCCGTGTCTCCCCGTGTCTCCCCCCGTGTCTCCCCGTGTCTCCCCCCGTGTCTCCCCCCGTGTCTCCCCCCGTGTCTCCCCCCGTGTCTCCCCCCGCGTCTCACCCCGTGTCTCCGCGTGTCTCCCCCCGTGTCTCCCCCCGTGTCTCCCCCCGTGTCTCCCCCCGTGTCTCCCCCCGTGTCTCCCCCCGTGTCTCCCCCCGCGTCTCACCCCGTGTCTCCGCGTGTCTCCCCCCGTGTCTCTCCCCGTGTCTCCCCCCGTGTCTCCCCCCGCGTCTCCCCCCGTGTCTCTCCCTGTGTCTCCCCCCGTGTCTCACCCCGTGTCTCCGCGTGTCTCCCCCCGTGTCTCCCGTGTCTCACCCCGTGTCTCCCCATGTCTCCCCCCGTGTCTTCCCCCGTGTCTCCCCCCGCGTCTCCCCCCGTGTCTCCCCCCGTGTCTCCCCCCGTGTCTCCCCCCGCGTCTCACCCCGTGTCTCCGCGTGTCTCCCCCCGTGTCTCCCCCCGTGTCTCTCCCCGTGTCTCCCCCCGTGTCTCCCCCCGTGTCTCCCCCCGTGTCTCCCCCCGTGTCTCCCAACGTGTCTCCTCCGTGTCTCCCCCCGTGTCTCACCCCGTGTCTCCCCCGTGTCTCCCCCCGTGTCTCCCCCCGTGTCTCCCCCCGTGTCTCCCCCCGTGTCTCCCCCCGTGTCTCCCCCCGTGTCTCCCCCCGTGTCTCCCCCCGTGTCTCCCCCCGTGTCTCCCCCGTGTCTCACCCCGTGTCCCCCCGCGTCTCCCCCCGTGTCTCACCCCGTGTCTCACCCCGTGTCTCCCCCCGTGTCTCACCCCGTGTCTCACCCCGTGTCTCACCCGTGTCTCCCCCCGTGTCTCCCCCCGTGTCTCCCCCCGTGTCTCCCCCCGTGTCTCACCCCGTGTCCCCCCGCGTCTCCCCCCGTGTCTCACCCCGTGTCTCACCACGTTGTCTCTCCGTGTCTCCCCCCGTGTCTCCCCCCGTGTCTCCCCGTGTCTCCCCCCGTGTCTCCCCACGCGTCTCCCCGTGTCTCTCCCCGTGTCTCACCCCGTGTCTCACCCCGTGTCTCCCCGTGTCTCTCCGTGTCTTCCCCCGTGTCTTTCCGTGTCTCACCCCGTGTCTCCCCCCGTGTCTCCCTGTGTCTCCCCCCGTGTCTCCCCGTGTCTCCCCCCGTGTCTCACCCCACGTCTCCCCCCGCGTCTCCTCCCGGGTCTCCCCCGTGTCTCACCCCGTGTCCCCCCGCGTCTCCCCCCGTGTCTCACCCCGTGTCTCACCACGTTGTCTCTCCGTGTCTCCCCCCGTGTCTCCCGTGTCTCACCCCGTGTCTCCCCATGTCTCCCCCCGTGTCTCCCCCCGTGTCTCCCCCCGCGTCTCCCCCCGTGTCTCCCCCCGTGTCTCCCCCCGTGTCTCCCCCCGCGTCTCACCCCGTGTCTCCGCGTGTCTCCCCCCGTGTCTCCCCCCGTGTCTCCCCCCGTGTCTCCCCCCGTGTCTCCCCCCGTGTCTCCCCCCGTGTCTCCCCCGTGTCTCCCCCCGTGTCTCACCCCGTGTCTCCCCCGTGTCTCCCCCCGTATCTCCCCCCGTGTCTCCCCCCGTGTCTCCCCCCGTGTCTCCCCCGTGTCTCACCCCGTGTCCCCCCGCGTCTCCCCCCGTGTCTCACCCCGTGTCTCACCCCGTGTCTCCCCCCGTGTCTCACCCCGTGTCTCACCCCGTGTCTCACCCGTGTCTCCCCCCGTGTCTCCCCCCGTGTCTCCCCCCGTGTCTCCCCCCGTGTCTCCCCCCGTGTCTCCCCCGTGTCTCACCCCGTGTCCCCCCGCGTCTCCCCCCGTGTCTCACCCCGTGTCTCACCACGTTGTCTCTCCGTGTCTCCCCCCGTGTCTCCCCCCGTGTCTCCCCACGCGTCTCCCCCCGTGTCTCCCCACGCGTCTCCCCCCGTGTCTCCCCCCGTGTCTCCCCGTGTCTCCCCCCGTGTCTCACCCCACGTCTCCCCCCGCGTCTCCTCCCGTGTCTCCCCCGTGTCTCACCCCGTGTCCCCCCGCGTCTCCCCCCGTGTCTCACCCCGTGTCTCACCACGTTGTCTCTCCGTGTCTCCCCCCGTGTCTCCCCCCGTGTCTCCCCACGCGTCTCCCCGTGTCTCTCCCCGTGTCTCACCCCGTGTCTCACCCCGTGTCTCCCCGTGTCTCTCCGTGTCTTCCCCCGTGTCTTTCCGTGTCTCACCCCGTGTCTCCCCCCGTGTCTCCCTGTGTCTCCCCCCGTGTCTCCCCGTGTCTCCCCCCGTGTCTCACCCCACGTCTCCCCCCGCGTCTCCTCCCGTGTCTCCCCCGTGTCTCACCCCGTGTCCCCCCGCGTCTCCCCCCGTGTCTCACCCCGTGTCTCCCCACGCGTCTCCCCGTGTCTCTCCCCGTGTCTCTCCCCGTGTCTCACCCCGTGTCTCACCCCGTGTCTCACCCCGTGTCTCCCCGTGTCTCTCCGTGTCTTCCCCCGTGTCTTTCCGTGTCTCACCCCGTGTCTCCCCCCGTGTCTCCCCGTGTCTCCCCCCGTGTCTCACCCCACGTCTCCCCCCGCGTCTCCTCCCGTGTCTCCCCCGTGTCTCCCCCCGTGTCTCCCCGTGTCTCCCCCCGTGTCTCACCCCACGTCTCCCCCCGCGTCTCCTCCCGTGTCTCACCCCGTGTCCCCCCGCGTCTCCCCCCGTGTCTCACCCCGTGTCTCACCACGTTGTCTCTCCGTGTCTCCCCCCGTGTCTCCCCACGCGTCTCCCCGTGTCTCTCCCCGTGTCTCTCCCCGTGTCTCACCCCGTGTCTCCCCCCGTGTCTCCCCCGTGTCTCCCCCGTGTCTCCCCCCGTGTCTCCCCCCGTGTCTCCCCCCGTGTCTCCCCCGTGTCTCCCCCGTGTCTCCCCGTGTCTCTCCGTGTCTTCCCCCGTGTCTCCCCACGCGTCTCCCCGTGTCTCTCCCCGTGTCTCTCCCCGTGTCTCACCCCGTGTCTCCCCCCGTGTCTCCCCCTGTGTCTCCCCGTGTCTCCCCCCGTGTCTCCCCACGCGTCTCCCCGTGTCTCTCCCCGTGTCTCACCCCGTGTCTCACCCCGTGTCTCCCCGTGTCTCTCCGTGTCTTCCCCCGTGTCTTTCCGTGTCTCACCCCGTGTCTCCCCCCGTGTCTCCCTGTGTCTCCCCGTGTCTCCCCCCGTGTCTCACCCCACGTCTCCCCCCGCGTCTCCTCCCGTGTCTCCCCCGTGTCTCACCCCGTGTCCCCCCCGCGTCTCCCCCCGTGTCTCACCCCGTGTCTCACCACGTTGTCTCTCCCCCCGTGTCTCCCCCCGTGTCTCCCCGTGTCTCCCCCCGTGGCTCCCCACGCGTCTCCCCGTGTCTCTCCCCGTGTCTCACCCCGTGTCTCACCCCGTGTCTCCCCCGTGTCTCCCCCCGTGTCTCTCCGTGTCTCCCCGTGTCTCCCCCGTGTCTCCCCGTGTCTCCCCCCCGTGTCTCCCCGTGTCTCACCCCGTGTCTCCCCCCGTGTCTCCCCCCGTGTCTCCCCCGTGTCTCCACCGTGTCTCCCCGTGTCTCACCCCGTGTCTCCCCCCGTGTCTCCCCCCGTGTCTCCCCCGTGTCTCCACCGTGTCTCCCCGTGTCTCCCCGTGTCTCCCCCGTGTCTCCCCGTGTCTCCCCCCCGTGTCTCCCCGTGTCTCACCCCGTGTCTCCCCCCGTGTCTCCCCCCGTGTCTCCCCCGTGTCTCCCCCCGTGTCTCACCCCGTGTCTCTCCCCGTGTCTCTCCCCGTGTCTCCCCGTGTGCAGCGCTGCTGGGACATCGCCCTGGGACCGCTGAAGCAGATCCCCATGAACTTGTTCATCATGTACATGGCTGGGAACACCATCTCGATCTTCCCCATCATGATGGTCTGCATGATGGCATGGAGACCCATACAAGCCCTCATGGCCATGTCTTCAAGTACGCTCACCCGCACGCTCGCCCACACGCTCGCCCACACGCTCGCCCACACGCTCGCCCACACGCTCACCCGCACACTCACTCACTCGCACGCTCACCTGCACACTCGCCCACACACTCGCTCACCCACAAGCTCACCCGCACGGTCACCCACCCGCACACTCACCCGCACGCTCGCTCGCCCGCACGCTCGCCCACACGCTCACCCACCCGCTCGCCCACCCACCCGCTCACCCACCCGCTCGCCCACCCACCCGCTCACCCACACGCTCACCCACCCGCTCACCCACACGCTCACCCACACGCTCACCACACTACATGCTACGATACATACTAAACTACATTCTCTGAGTAGTCTCTGGATGTGGTGTATAGTACGTAGCCGACTGATCAGAGGGACGTTGGGAGGACTAAAACGAAACGCAAGAAGGAATTCGAAATACATTTTATTTTTTTCGTAGTGCGTAGTGTATAGTAGCGTTGTGTATGTGTAGCATAGTTTATAATAGTGTAGTATGTATTGTCATATGTAGTGTATAATGTATAGCAGTATAGTGTAGTGTATTTCAGTAAGTAGTGTATAGTAGCGTAGTGTATAGTAGTGTAGTGTATAGTGCAGTGTGTAGTGTAGAATAGTGTAGTGTATAGTGTAGTGTATAGTAGTGTAGTGTATAGTGTAGTGTAGTATAGTAGTGTGTAGTGTATAGTAGTGTAGTGTATAGTGTAGTATATAGTGTAGTGTATAGTGTAGTGTATAGTGTAGTATATAGTGTAGTGTAGTATAGTAGTGTGTAGTGTATAGTGGTGTATAGAGTAGTGTGTAGTGTAGAATAGTGTAGTGTAGTGTAGCAGTGTATAGTAGTGTAGTGTATAGTGTAGTGTATAGTATAGTGTATAGTGTAGTGTATAGTAGTGTATAGTATAGTGTATAGTAGTGTAGTGTATAGTGTAGTGTATAGTAGTGTAGTGTATAGTAGTGTATAGTATAGTGTATAGTAGTGTAGTGTATAGTGTATAGAGTAGTGTAGTGTATAGTGTAGTGTATAGTGTAGTGTACAGTAGTGTAGTGTATAGTGTAGTGTATAGTAGTGTAGTGTATAGTAGTGTATAGTATAGTGTACAGTAGTGTAGTGTATAGTGTAGTGTACAGTAGTGTAGTGTATAGTGTAGTGTATAGTAGTGTAGTGTATAGTAGTGTATAGTATAGTGTACAGTAGTGTAGTGTATAGTGTAGTGTATAGTGTAGTGTATAGTGTAGTGTACAGTAGTGTAGTGTATAGTGTAGTGTATAGAGTAGTGTATAGTAGCGATGCCACTGGTCCCAGTCCCCCCTCTCCTGCCCCCCCCCCCTCTCCTGCCCCCCCCCCTCTCCTGCCCCCCCCCTCTCCTGCCCCCCCCTCTCCTGCCCCCCCCTCTCCTGCCCCCCCCCCTCTCCTGCGCCCCCCCTCTCTCCTGCGCCCCCCCCTCTCTCCTGCCCCCCCCTCTCCTGCCCCCCCTCTCCTGCGCCCCCCCTCTCCTGCCCCCCCCTCTCTCCTGCCCCCCCCTCTCTCCTGTGCCCCCCCCCTCTCCTGCCCCCCCCCCTCTCCTGCCCCCCCCCCTCTCCTGCCCCCCCCCCTCTCCTGCCCCCCCCTCTCCTGCCCCCCCCTCTCCTGCCCCCCCCCTCTCCTGCGCCCCCCCTCTCTCCTGCGCCCCCCCTCTCTCCTGCCCCCCCCTCTCCTGCCCCCCCTCTCCTGCGCCCCCCCTCTCCTGCCCCCCCCTCTCCTCCTGCCCCCCCCTCTCTCCTGTGCCCCCCCCTCTCCTGCCCCCCCCTTCTCCTGCCACCCCCCCCTCCTGCCCCCCCCTCTCCTGCGACCCCCCCCCTCTCCTGCGACCCCCCCTCTCCTGCCCCCCCCCCTCTCCTGCGCCCCCCCCTCTCCTGCGCCCCCCCCCTCTCCTGCGCCCCCCCCCTCTCCTGCGCCCCCCCCCCTCTCCTGCCCCCCCCCCTCTCCTGCCGCCCCCCCCCTCTCCTGCCCCCCCCCTCTCCTGCCGCCCCCCCCCTCTCCTGCCCCCCCCCTCTCCTGCCGCCCCCCCCTCTCCTGCCCCCCCCCTCTCCTGCCCCCCCCCCTCTCCTGCCCCCCCCCCTCTCCTGCCCCCCCCCCTCTCCTGCGCCCCCCCCTCTCCTGCGCCCCCCCCCTCTCCTGCCCCCCCCCCTCTCCTGCCCCCCCCCCTCTCCTGCGCCCCCCCCTCTCCTGCGCCCCCCCCCTCTCCTGCCCCCCCCCCTCTCCTGCCCCCCCCCTCTCCTGCCCCCCCCCTCCCCCCGCAGCCTTCAAGCTGCTGGAGGGGTCAACGCGTCCGCGCTTGCAAGGAGCCGTCTACCTGGTGGGCAACGTGCTGGGCCTGGCGCTGGCCGTCTACAAGTGCCAGGCCATGGGCCTGCTGCCCACACACGCCTCGGACTGGCTCGCCTTCATACAGCCTCAACAGGTGGGCGGGGGGGAGACACGGGGGGAGAGACACGGGGAGAGACACGGGGAGAGACACACACGCCTCAGACTGGCTCGCCTTCATACAGCCTCAACAGGTGGGCGGGGGGGACACGGGGGGAGAGACACGGGGGGAGAGACACGGGGAGAGACACACACGCCTCAGACTGGCTCGCCTTCATACAGCCTCAACAGGTGGGCGGGGGGGACACGGGGGGAGAGACACGGGGGGGGGGTAGAGACACGGAGGGAGAGACACGGAGGGAGAGACACACGGGGGAGAGAGGCACGGGGGGAGAGACACGGGGGAGAGACACGGGGGAGAGAGACACGGGGAGAGACACACACGCCTCAGACTGGCTCGCCTTCATACAGCCTCAACAGGTGGGCGGGGGGGAGACACGGGGGGAGAGACACGGGGGGAGAGGGGGGGTAGAGAGACAGGGGGGGAGAGACACAGGCAGGAGACACGGGGGGTGAGACACGGGGGGAGAGACGGAGGGAGAGACACACGGGGGGAGAGACACGGGGGGGGGAGAGACACGGGGGGGGAGACACGGGGGGAGAGACACACGGGGGGAGAGACACGGGGGGGGAGGGGACACGGGGGTAGAGGGACACGGGGGGAGACACGGGGGGGAGGGACACGGGGGGAGAGGGACACGGGGGGAGACACACAGGGGGGGGAGACACACGAGGGGGAGAGACACGGGGGGAGAGACACGGGGGGAGAGACACGGGGGGAGAGACACGGGGGGGAGAGAGACACGGGGGGGAGAGACACAGGGGGGGGAGAGACATGGGGGGGAGAGACACGGGGGGGAGAGACACACGGAGAGACACGGGGGGGAGAGACACGGGGGGGAGAGACACGGGGGGGAGAGACACGGGGGGGAGAGACACGGGGGGGAGAGACACGGGGGAGAGACACACGGGGGGGAGAGACACACGGGGGGGAGAGACACGGGGAGAGAC
>NC_136344.1:448031-479290 GCF_964198595.1 Lampetra fluviatilis | reverse complement strand
GGGTGGAGGAGGTGGGGGTGGAGGGGGAGGAGGGTGGAGGAGGGTGGAGGAGGGTGGAGGAGGTGGGGGTGGAGGGGGAGGAGGGTGGAGGAGGGTGGAGGAGGGTGGAGGAGGTGGGGGTGGAGGAGGGTGGAGGTGGGGGGTGGAGGAGGTGGGGGTGGAGGAGGGTGGAGGTGGGGTGGAGGAGGTGGGGGTGGAGGGGGAGGAAGGTGGAGCGGGAGGAGGGTGGAGAAGGTGGAGGAGGGTGGAGGAGGGTGAAGGTGGAGGAGGGAGGGGTGGGGGAGGTGGGGGAGGAGGGTGGAGGAGGTGGGGGGAGGAGGGTGGAGGTGGTGGGTGGGAGGAGGTGGGGGTGGAGGGGGAGGAGGGTGGAGGAGGGAGGGGTGGAGAGGTGGGGGAGGAGGGTGGAGGAGGTGGGGGAGGAGGGTGGAGGTGGTGGTGGAGGAGGTGGGGGTGGAGGGGGAGGAGGGTGGAGGAGGGTGGAGGTGGTGGTGGAGGAGGTGGGGGTGAGGGGGAGGAGGGTGGAGGAGGGTGGAGGAGGTGGGGGGTGGAGGGTGGAGGAGGGTGGAGGTGGGGGGTGGAGGGGGAGGAGGGTGGAGGAGGTGGGGTGGAGGAGGTGGAGGAGGGTGGAGGAGGTGGGGGTGGAGGAGGTGGGGGGTGGAGGGGGAGGAGGGTGGAGGAGGGTGGAGGAGGGTGGAGGAGGTGGGGGGTGGAGGGGGAGGTGGGGGTGGAGGGGGAGGAGGGTGGAGGAGGGTGGAGGAGGTGGGGGTGGAGGGGGAGGTGGGGGTGGAGGGGGAGGAGGGTGGAGGAGGTGGGGGAGGAGGGTGGAGGTGGGGGTGGAGGAGGTGGGGGTGGAGGGGGGAGGAGGGGTGGAGGAGGTGGGGTGGAGGGGGGAGGAGGGGTGGAGGAGGGTGGAGGAGGTGGGGGTGGAGGGGGAGGAGGGTGGAGGAGGGTGGAGGGGGAGGAGGTGGGGGTGGAGGGTGGAGGAGGGTGGAGGAGGTGGGGGTGGAGGGGGAGGAGGTGGGGGTGGAGGATGGAGGGGTGAGGGTGGAGGAGGGTGGAGGAGGTGGGGGTGGAGGGGGAGGAAGGTGGAGGGGGAGGAGGATGGAGGAGGGTGGAGGAGGTGGAGGAGGGTGGAGGTGGGGGGGTGGAGGGGGAGGAGGTGGGGGTGGAGGAGGTGGGGGTGGAGGGGAGGAGGTGGGGTGGAGGAGGTGGGGGTGGAGGAGGGTGGAGGTGGGGGTGGAGGAGGTGGGGTTGGTGCATGAAGAACTTGGAAGAACAGAAGCTACTCCAGTCGTTGTCACCCCACATCACCCACCACCCCACCCCACTCCACATCACCCACCCTAGACACCCTACCCCACCCACCCACCCACACTACCCCACCCACCCACCCACCCTACCCCACATCACCCACCCACCCTACTCCACATCACCCTACCCTAGACACCCTACCCCACCCACCCACCCACCCTACCCCTACCCACCCACACTACCCCACCAACCCACCCACCCTACCCCACATCACCCACCCACCCTACCCCACATCACCCACCCACCCCTACCCCACATCACCCACCCACCCTACCCCATCATACCCCACCCACCCACCCTACCCTACCCACCCACACTACCCCACCAACCCACCCACCCTACCCCACATCACCCACCCACCCTACCCCACATCACCCACCCACCCTACCCCACATCACCCACCCACCCTACCCCATCATACCCCACCCACCCACCCTACCCTACCCACCCACACTACCCCACCAACCCACCCACCCTACCCCACATCACCCACCCACCCTACCCACATCACCCACCCACCCTACCCCATCATACCCCACCCACCCACCCTACCCTACCCACCCACACTACCCCACCAACCCACCCACCCTACCCCACATCACCCACCCACCCTACCCACATCACCCACCCACCCTACCCCATCATACCCCACCCACCCACCATACCCAACCACCCACACTACCCCACCAACCCACCCACCCTACCCCAACCCACCCACCCTACCCCAACCCACCCACCCTACCCCAACCCACCCACCCTACCCCAACCCACCCCACCCTACCCCAACCCACCCACCCTACCCCAACCCACCCACCATACCCAACCCACCCACCCTACCCAACCCACCCACCCTAGTAGTGTAGTGTGTGCGTGCAGTGTAGTGTGTGTAGTGTGTGTAGTGTGTGTGTGTGTGCGTGTGTGTGTGCGTGTGTAGTGTGTGTAGTGTGTGTGTGTAGTGTGTGTAGTGTGTGTAGTGTGTGTGTGTAGTGTGTGCGTGGCGTGTAGTGTGTGTGTGTAGTGTGTGTAGTGTGTGTGTGTAGTGTGTGCGTGCGTGTAGTGTGTGTGTGTAGTGTGTGTAGTGTGTGTGTAGTGTGTGTAGTGTGTGTGTGTAGTGTGTGTAGTGTGTGTAGTGTGTGTGTGTAGTGTGTGCGTGCGTGTAGTGTGTGTGTGTAGTGTGTGTAGTGTGTGTGTAGTGTGTGTAGTGTGTGTGCGTGCGCGTAGTGTGTGTGTGTAGTGTGTGCGTTGCAGTGTGTGTAGTGTGTGTGCGTGTGTAGTGTGTGTGTGGCGTGTGTGTGTGCGTGTGTAGTGTGTGTGTGAGTGTGTAGTGTGTTGTGCGCGTGTGTAGTGCACGTGTGTGCGTGCAGTGTAGTGCGCACGTGTGCGCGCGTGTAGTGCGCACGCGTGTGCGTGTGCGTGTGTGTAGCGTGTGTGCGTGCAGTGGTGTGTGCGTGTACTGTGCATGCAGTGCAGTGTGTGCGCGTGTGTAGCGTGTGCGTAGCGTGTGCGTAGTGTGTGCGTGTGCAGTGTGTGTGCGTGTGTGTGCGTGTGTGTGTGTGCAGTGTGCGTGCGTGTGTGCGTGCGCGTGTGCGTGCGTAGGCGTGCGTGCGTGTGCGTGTGTGCGTGCGCGTGCGTGAGTGCGTGTGTGTGTGTGTGCGTGTGTGTGTGTGCGTGTGTGTGCGTGTGTGTGTGTGCGTCCCCGCGTACCCATCTTGCAGCTGTAGAACTCTTTCCCGCACAGGGCGGCGATGGGCACTGTGTGCGTCCTTTTCGTTGACGAACTGCATGAACGCGAACCCATTGAACGTGGACAGGGCTGCACGCAGGACGCATGGCACAATCAGCATCATCATCAGCATCATCACAATCAGCACCATCATCATCATCACAATAAGCACCATCATCACCATCACAATCAGCACCATCATCATCGGCAACATCACAATCAGCACCATCATCATCATCACAATCAGCACCATCATCATCATCATCATCACAATCAGCACCATCATCATCATCATCACAATCAGCACCATCATCATCACAATCAGCACCATCATCATCATCACAATCAGCACCATCATCATCATCATCATCACAATCATCAGCACCATCATCATCACCATCACAATCAGCACCATCATCATCATCATCACAATCAGCACCATCATCATCACAATCAGCACCATCATCATCATCATCACAATCAGCACCATCATCATCATCAGCACAATCAGCACCATCATCATCATCACAATCATCACAATCATCACAATCAGCAACATCATCATCATTATCACAATCAGCACCATCATCATCATCATCATCACAATCAGCACCATCATCATCATTATCACAATCAGCACCATCATCATCATCGGCAACATCACAATCAGCACCATCATCATCACAATCAGCACCATCAACATCATCAGCACAATCAGCACCATCATCATCATCATCAGCACAATCAGCACCATCATCATCACAATCATCAGCACCATCATCATCATCATCGGCGCTATCGCCACGGCGATTACCACATCATCATCATCAGCACCATCATCATCATCACAATCAGCACCATCACCATCATCACAATCATCAGCACCATCATCATCACAATCAGCACCATCATCATCATCATCATCACAATCAGCACCATCATCATCATCATCACAATCAGCACCATCATCATCATCACAATCAGCACCATCATCATCACAATCAGCACCATCATCATCATCACAATCACCACCATCATCATCATCATTACAATCGGCACCATCATCATCACAATCAGCACCATCATCATCATCACAATCAGCATCATCATCATCACAATCAGCAGCCGTTTGCGATCCTGGTGCGGCCGGGTACGGTTAGGCTGTGAGTCACCGTTTGTCACTGATTTCGGGTAGGGTACGGGTAGGGAACAGGTACCCGTACCCGGCCGGGTACGGGTACCCGTTTGCGACCCTGGTGCGGCCGGGTACGGGTAGGCTGTGAGTCACCGTTTGTCACGAATTTCGGGTAGGGTACGGGTAGGGAACAGGTACCCGTACCCGGCCGGGTACGGGTACCCGTTTGCGACCCTGGTGCGGCCGGGTACGGTTAGGCTGTGAGTCACCGTTTGTCACTGATTTCGGGTAGGGTATGGGTAGGGAACGGGTACCCGTACCCGGCCGGGTACGGGTACCCGTTTGCGACCCTGGTGCGGCCGGGTACGGTTAGGCTGTGAGTCACCGTTTGTCACTGATTTCGGGTAGGGTACGGGTAGGGAACGGGTACCCGTACCCGGCCGGGTACGGGTACCCGTTTGCGACCCTGGTGCGGCCGGGTACGGTTAGGCTGTGAGTCACCGTTTGTCACTGATTTCGGGTAGGGTACGGGTAGGGAACGGGTACCCGTACCCGGCCGGGTACGGGTACACGTTTGCGACCCTGGTGCGGCCGGGTACGGGTACGGAATCGAAACCCGTTTGCGACCTCTGCCGCTCACCGTCTAGCGGGCCAAAATTCTCAAACAGTTCCCTGAGCAGCTCCAAGTATTGCCCCAGGTGGCCCAGTTTCTTGAGGCCCACGAAGACGCGACGCTTCATGTCCTCCGGTGCTGTGCTGTCCGTGCGGTTGCTGAGAACGCGCCGGGTGCCGCCGCCGCCGCCGCCACCGCTCTGGGTGGACGCGCTGGCCATCGTGGGTGGGCCCTGTCCGCTCACGGGAGGTTCAAAAAGATTCGGAGAGAGGCGGGGAGAGAGGTGGGGAGGTTACGGCGGTGGGCGTGCGGTGAGTTTCTTTCACATTCGTGTGTTGTTGAGTCTCGTGTGCGGGTCTCTTGTGCGGTGAGTCTGTGGGTTTCTGTGTGAGTCGGATGTGGGTCTCTTGTGTGGTGAGTCTGTGGGTCTCTGTGTGAGTAGTCTGTGGGTCTCTATGTGTGAGTAGTCTGTGGGTCTCTGTGTGAGTAGTCTGTGGGTCTCTATGTGTGAGTAGTCTGTGGGTCTCTACTGTGTGAGTAGTCTGTGGGTCTCTGTGTGTGAGTAGTCTGTGGGTCTCTGCTGTGTGAGTAGTCTGTGGGTCTCTGCTGTGTGTGGGTCTCTACTGTGTGAGTAGTCTATGGGTCTCTATGTGAGTAGTCTATGGGTCTCTGTGTGAGTAGTCTGTGGGTCTCTGTGTGTGAGTCTATGGGTCTCTGTGTGAGTCTCTGTGTGAGTAGTCTGTGAGTCTCTGTGTGAGTCTGTGAGTCTCTGTGTGAGTAGTCTGTGGGTCTCTGTGTGAGTAGTCTGTGGGTCTCTGTGTGTGAGTCTATGGGTCTCTGTGTGAATCTGTGAGTCTCTGTGTGAGTAGTCTGTGAGTCTCTGTGTGAGTCTGTGAGTCTCTGTGTGAGTAGTCTGTGGGTCTCTACTGTGTGAGTAGTCTGTGGGTCTCTGTGTGAGTAGTCTGTGAGTCTCTGTGTGAGTATGTGAGTCTCTGTGTGAGTCTGTGAGTCTCTGTGTGAGTAGTCTGTGAGTCTCTGTGTGAGTAGTCTGTGAGTCTCTGTGTGAGTCTGTGAGTCTCTGTGTGAGTAGTCTGTGGGTCTCTGTGTGAGTAGTCTGTGGGTCTCTGTGTGAGTAGTCTGTGAGTCTCTGTGTGAGTAGTCTGTGGGTCTCTGTGTGAGTCTGTGAGTCTCTGTGTGAGTAGTCTGTGGGTCTCTGTGTGAGTAGTCTGTGGGTCTCTGTGTGAGTAGTCTGTGGGTCTCTGTGTGAGTAGTCTGTGGGTCTCTGTGTGAGTAGTCTGTGGGTCTCTGTGTGAGTAGTCTGTGGGTCTCTGTATGAGTAGTCTGTGGGTCTCTGTGTGAGTAGTCTATGGGTCTCTGTGTGAGTAGTCTGTGGGTCTCTGTGTGAGTAGTCTGTGAGTCTCTGTGTGAGTAGTCTGTGGGTCTCTGTGTGAGTAGTCTGTGGGTCTCTGTGTGAGTAGTCTGTGGGTCTCTGTGTGAGTAGTCTGTGGGTCTGTGTGAGTAGTCTGTGGGTCTCTGTGTGAGTAGTCTATGGGTCTCTGTGTGAGTAGTCTGTGAGTCTCTGTGTGAGTAGTCTGTGGGTCTCTGTGTGAGTAGTCTGTGGGTCTGTGTGAGTAGTCTATGGGTAATCGGTTGTGTTAGAGAGTAAACCCACTGCACACACATTAACAATTCGTTACCGACGATAAACAACATCGGCAAAGATTGGTGAAGCGATGTAAACATAAAGGAAGACAGTGAGTAGAGAGGAGAGAGAGGGAGAGGGGGGGTAGAGATGAGGCAGCCCAGCGGCCAAGGTCGCGCCAAACACGGCACCGTTTCCAGGCAAGCCGTAGGCGTCGGTGCTTCGGACTAGGCCGCACGTAGGGTCACTTTCTCGATTTAACAATAATGCATTAAAAAAAACACAATTATAATGAGACTTTCGCTCTGTCCGTGTTGAGGTTTTGCGTTTTACCTGCGCGGGAAAGTCCGGGGTTCGTACCGATGTCGACACACGCGCAACGCAACCAAAAAACAGCGAATTAAATGAAAATGATGGCCTTTCAAAACTTCCGTTCGCGCTGCCGCTGTGGCGGTTGTGCGCATGCGCGTGGCTGGCCAACCACCGCAACCACTACAACCACCAACCCCAACCACTACAACCACCACCACTACAACCACCACCACTACAACCACCAACCCCAACCACTACAACCACCACTACAACCACCACCACTACAACAACCACCCACCACCGCCACCACAACCACCACCACTACAACCACCACCACTACAACAACCACCCACCACCGCCACCACAACCACCACCACCACAACCACCACCCACCACCGCCACAACCACCACCACCACCACCACTACAACCACAACCACTACAACAACCACCCACCACCGCCACAACCACCACCACTACAACAACCACCCACCACCGCCACAACCACCACCACCACCACAACCACCACCACTACAACCACAACCACCACCATAACCACCACTACAACCACCCACCCACCACCACAACCATCACAACCATCCACCCACCACCACAACCACCCACCCACCACCACAACCACCCACCCACCACAACCACCACAACCACCCACCACCATAACCACCACCACTACAACCACCCACCCACCACAACCACCACAACCACCCACCCCAACCACCACCACTACAACCACCACAACCACCCACCACCTTCCACCACCACCATCCACCACAACCACCCACCACCACCCCAACCACCCACCACAACCACCCACCACCACAACCACGACAACCACCCACCCACCACCACAACCACCACAACCACCACAACCACCGACCCAGCACCACCACTACAACCACCCACCCACCACCACAACCACCACAACCACCACAACCACCCACCCACCACAACCACCACCACCACAACCAACCACCACCCACCACCACCATAACCACTCACCACAACCACCCACCACCACAACCACCCACCACAACCACCCACCACCACCCATCCACCACCCACCCGTCACCACAACCACCCACCACAACCACCCACCACAACCACCCCCTACCCCCACCACCACCACCCCTCCCCCCACCACCACCACCCCCACCCACCACCACCCCCCCCCACCACCACCCCCCCACCCCCCCACCACCACCACCCACCCCCCCACCACCACCACCCACCCCCCCACCACCACCACCACCCCCACACCCCCCCCACCACCACCCCCCCACCCCCCCACCACCACCCCCCCCACCACCACCCCCCACCCCCCCACCACCACCACCCCCCCACCACCACTCCCCCCCCCCACCCCCCCCACCACCACCACCCCCCCCACCACCCCCCCCCCCCACCACCCCCCCCCCCCCACCCACCATCACCACCCCCCCCCACCCCCCCCACCACCACCACCACCACCCCCCCCACCACCACTCCCCCCCCCACCACCCCCCCCACCACCACCACCACCACCCCCCACCACCACCACCACCACCACCCCCCCCACCACCACCACCCCCCCACCACCCCCCCCCCACCACCACTCCCCCCCCCACCACCCCCCCCCCACCACCACCACCCCCCCCCACCACCCCCCCACCACACCCCCCCCCACCACACCCCCCCCCACCACCCCCCCCACCACACCCCCCCCCCCCCCGCCCCCCCGCGGTGACGCCCTCAACCAAACTCGACGTCTCATTGGTCGCCTTCTGAGGCGATTCAAAATTTGGCGCCAAAACAATCGCCGGGGGGAGGGGACAGGTGGCAGCCGCCGCCATCTTGCTACGCCCTTGCTGACCAATCACGACGCAGGGTTCACGTCACGTGGGTTGGCGCCAGCCAATCGGGTAACCCCCACCCCGCGGGCTCCCCTACGTAAGATGGCGGCCGTGGAGGTGTTTAGAGTACAGTACCGTACTGTACCAGATGTTAAAATGAATTAAATTGACAAACATGAGCATTTCCAAAGTGCATATTTCCTCAGATTTAGTAAAATTAGGAAGTGTAATGCAATGCAACAACAGAAAGTCGGTTAAAAAAACAGTCAAAATCCTACCTGGTTGATTAACGTTCTTCCAGAGGTGTGTCTGTCTGTGTGTCTAAGTGTGTGTGTCTCTCTCTGTGCTTGTGTGTCTGTCTGTGTGTCTAAGTGTGTGTCTCTCTCTGTGCTTGTGTGTCTGTCTGTGTGTCTAAGTGTGTGTGTGTCTTTCTGCTTATGTGTGTGTCTGTGTGTCTAAGTGTGTGTCTCTCTCTGTGCTTGTGTGTCTGTCTGTGTGTCTATGTGTGTGTCTCTCTGTGTGCTTGTGTGTCTGTCTGTGTGTCTATGTGTGTGTGTCTTTCTGTGCTTGTGTGTCTGTCTGTGTGTCTATGTGTGTGTCTCTCTGTGTGCTTGTGTGTCTGTCTGTGTGTCTATGTGTGTGTCTCTCTGTGTGCTTGTGTGTCTGTCTGTGTGTCTATGTGTGTGTCTCTCTGTGTGCTTGTGTGTCTGTCTGTGTGTCTATGTGTGTGTCTCTCTCTGTGCTTGTGTGTCTGTCTGTGTGTCTTTGTGTGTGTGTCTTTCTGCTTATGTGTGTCTGTCTGTGTGTCTAAGTGTGTGTGTGTCTTTCTGCTTATGTGTGTCTCTGTGTGTCTAAGTGTGTGTCTCTCTGTGTGCTTGTGTGTCTGTCTGTGTGTCTTTGTGTGTGTGTGTGTCTTTCTGCTTATGTGTGTCTCTGTGTGTCTAAGTGTGTGTCTCTCTGTGCTTGTGTGTCTGTCTGTGTGTCTATGTGTGTGTCTCTCTGTGTGCTTGTGTGTCTGTCTGTGTGTCTATGTGTGTGTGTGTCTTTCTGCTTATGTGTGTCTCTGTGTGTCTAAGTGTGTGTCTCTCTGTGCTTGTGTGTCTGTCTGTGTGTCTATGTGTGTGTCTCTCTGTGTGCTTGTGTGTCTGTCTGTGTGTCTATGTGTCTTTCTGCTTATGTGTGTCTCTGTGTGTCTAAGTGTGTGTCTCTCTGTGTGATTGTGTGTCTGTCTGTGTGTTTATGTGTGTGTCTCTCTCTCTCTCTATGTGTGAGTCTCTCTCTGCTTGTGTGTCTGTCTGTGTGTCTATGTGTGTGTCTCTCTCTCTCTGTGAGTCTCTCTCTGCTTGTGTGTCTGTCTGTGTGTGTGTGTCTCTCTATGTGTGAGTCTCTCTCTGCTTGTCTGTCTGTGTGTCTATGTGTGTCTCTCTCTATGTGTCTCTGTGGGTTCTCTCTCTGCTTGTGTGTCTGTCTGTGTGTCTATGTGTCTCTCTCTCTCTGTGAGTCTCTCTCTGCTTGTGTGTCTGTCTGTGTGTGTGTGTCTCTCTATGTGTGAGTGTCTCTCTGCTTGTGTGTCTGTGTGTCTATGCGTGTGTCTCTCTCTCTGTGTCTGTGTGTCCTCTCTCTACTTGTGTGTCTGTGTGTCTCTCTCTGTGTGAGTGTCTCTCTGCTTGTGTGTCTGTGTGTCTATGCGTGTGTCTCTCTCTCTCTGTGTCTGTGTGTCCTCTCTCTACTTGTGTGTCTCTCTCTGTGTGAGTGTCTCTCTGCTTGTGTGTCTGTGTGTCTATGTGTGAGTCTCTCTCTCTCTGTGTCTGTGTGAGTCTCTCTCTACTTGTGTGTCTGTGTGTCTCTCTCTGTGTGAGTGTCTCTCTGCTTGTGTGTCTGTGTGTCTATGCGTGAGTCTCTCTCTCTCTGTGTCTGTGTGTCCTCTCTCTACTTGTGTGTCTCTCTCTGTGTGAGTGTCTCTCTGCTTGTGTGTCTGTGTGTCTATGCGTGTGTCTCTCTCTCTCTGTGTCTGTGTGTCCTCTCTCTACTTGTGTCTGTGTGTCTCTCTCTGTGTGAGTGTCTCTCTGCTTGTGTGTCTGTGTGTCTATGCGTGAGTCTCTCTCTCTCTGTGTCTGTGTGTCCTCTCTCTACTTGTGTGTCTGTGTGTCTCTCTCTGTGTGAGTGTCTCTCTGCTTGTGTGTCTGTGTGTCTATGTGTGAGTCTCTCTCTACTTGTGCTACTGGGCAGTTGGAGGCAGTCGCCCTCCAACAACAACGGAGAGTGGATGGGCGACGCTCACAACAACGAGCGGAGCGCCGGGTGGCTAAAGCACAGCGAGTAGGGGGCACAGGTGGTGCATCGGCCAGTCATCTCGGTCATCTCGGTCAGTCGACCCGTGGCACCTGCTGGGTCTGCCCCGTGACCTCCTCCTCATGCACCTAGCCTGGCACAGCAGTCAACCCATGGCACCTGCTGGGTCTGCCCCGTGACCTCCTGCCAGCGGGCGTTCGACACTTCACGTGGCAGCCTCAAGGTGCACATGGCCTGGCACAAGCGTCGTGGTGACGTCACCCGCCACTTAGTGGCGAATGGCGGTTGTTGTTGTTGTCTTTGTGCCTGTGTGTATCTCTGTGTGTGTGTGTGCGTCTATGTGTGTCTACCTGTGTGTGTGTCTGTGTCGTCTCGGTCAGTCGACCCGTGGCACCTGCTGGGTCTGCCCCGTGACCTCCTGCCAGCGGGCGTTCGACACTTCACGTGGCAGCCTCAAGGTGCACTTGGCCTGGCACAAGCGTCGTGGTGACGTCACCGCCACTTAGTGGCGGGGGGGGGTGGGCCCCCATACATGCAAAAAAAGAAACAGCGACAACACGAGAAAGAAAGCCCACGTAGCCAATAACAGCAATGAAACGGTGTCCGTCGCTTTATTAACAATTCGCTTCGGACGACGCAATCGAATGCGGCATTTGCTCAGAGTGGCGAGGGAATCTGTCCTTCGCCTGATGAAGCCGGCTGTAATTACGGGCGAAACGTCGTACTCAAGATTGTAAACGCTGTAGTGGATTCACTCTCCAAAAACACACAAGTAGTGCTGTACTGGTAACGAATCGGGCACTCACACACGCCCACTCATTCACCCGATCACTCACCCACCCACTCACTCACTCACCCAATCACTCACTCACCCACTCACTCACCCGATCACTCACTCACTCACCCACCCACCCACCCACTCACCCACTCACTCACCCACCCACTCACTCACTCACCCCACTCACCCACCCACTCACTCACCAACCCACCCACCCACTCACCCACCCACTCATTCACCCGATCACTCACCCACTCACTCACTCACCCACTCACCCATTCACCCGATCACTCACCCGATCACTCACTCACCCACCCGATCACTCACTCACCCACTCACTCACCCGATCACTCACTCACCCACCGACTCACTAACTAACTTACTCACCCACCCACCCACTCACTCACCCACTCATTCACCCGATCACCCACCCACCCACTCACTCACCCACCCACCCACTCACCCACTCACTCACTCACTCACCCACCCACCCACCCACCCACTCACTCACCCACTCACTCACTCACCCACTCACCCACTCACCCACCAACCCACCCACTCACCCACCCACTCATTCACCCGATCACTCACCCACTCACTCACTCACCCACTCACCCATTCACCCGATCACTAACCCGATCACTCACTCACCCACCCGATCACTCACTCACCCACTCACTCACCCCGATCACTCACTCACCCACCGACTCACTAACTTACTCACCCACCCACCCACTCACTCACCCACTCATTCACCCGATCACCCACCCACCCACTCACCCACTCACTCACCCACCCACCCACCCACTCACTCACTCACCCACTCACTCACTCACTCACCCACTCACCCACCCACTCACTCACCAACCCACCCACTCACCCACCCACTCATTCACCCGATCACCCACCCACCCACTCACTCACCCACCCACCCACCCACTCACCCACTCACTCACCCACCCACCCACCCATCCACTCACTCACTCACCCACTCACTCACTCACCCACTCACCCACTCACCCACCCACTCACTCACCAACCCACCCACTCACCCACCCACTCATTCACCCGATCACCCACCCACCCACTCACTCACCCACCCACCCACCCACCCACCCACCCACCCACCACTCACCCACCCACCACCCACCCACCCACCCACCCACCCACTCCACTCACTCCACTCACCCCACTCACCCACTCCACCCACCCACTCACTCACCAACCCACCCACTCATTCCACCCCACTCACTCACTCACCCCACTCACTCACCACCCACCCCACCCACTCACACACCCACTAACTCACACCCACCCACCCACCCACCACTCACTCCACACTCACCCACTCACTCACCCACCACCCACCCACTCACCCACTCCACTCACTCACCCCATCACTCACTCACCCACCACTCACTCACCCACCCACCCCACCCACTCACCCACTCACTCACTCCACCCACCCACCCACCCATCCACTCACTCACCCACCCACTCACTCACCAACCCACCCACTCACCCACCCACTCATTCACCCCATCACTCACTCACCCACTCACTCACCCACTCACTCACCCACTCATTCACCCACCCAACCTCTCACTCACCCATCCACCCACCCACTCACTCACCCACCCACTCACTCACCAACCCACCCACTCACCCACCCACTCATTCACCCCATCACTCACTCACCCACCCACTCACCCACCCACTCATTCACCCGATCACTCACCCACCCAACCTCTCACTCACCCACCCACCCACCCACCCACCCACTCACTCACCCACCCGCCCGCCCGCCCACTCACTCACTCACTCACTCACCCACTCACTCACTCACCCACTCACCCACTCACTCACCCACTCACCCACCCACTCACTCACTCACCCACTCACTCACTCACCCACTCACCCACTCACTCACCCACTCATTCACCCGATCACTCACCCACCCAACCTCTCACTCACCCATCCACCCACCCACTCGCTCACCCACTCAGCCACCCACCCACTCAGTCAACCATCAGTACGTGTAGTATTGTCAATCAATAGTTAAAGGCCGACGACCACAACAACAAGAACAACAACAACAACAACAAGAAGAGCTTCAGCGCATCAAAGTGGGAACGGGCGGCAAAGATGCAACGTCCTAGAATGGAGCTGAGGGGCCGCACTCCGACCCCTGGTCATGTGACGCTTCGATAATACAGGCAGTGGGTCTCTGTGGGTCTCTATGGGTCTCTGTGTGTCTCTGTGTGTCTGTGGGTCTCTATGTGGGTCTCTGTGGGTCTCTGTGGGTCTCTGTGGGTCTCTGTGGGTCTCTATGGGTCTCTGTGTGTCTCTGTGTGTCTCTGTGTGTCTCTATGTGGGTCTCTGTGGGTCTCTGTGGGTCTCTATGTGGGTCTCTGTGGGTCTCTGTGTGGGTCTCTGTGTGTCTGTGGGTCTCTATGTGGGTCTCTGTGGGTCTCTGTGTGTCTCTGTGGGTCTCTGTGGGTCTCTATGGGTCTCTGTGTGTCTCCACGAGTCTCTATGAGTCTCTGTGGGTCTCTGTGTGTCTGTGGGTCTCTATGTGGGTCTCTGTGGGTCTCTGTGTGTCTCTGTGGGTCTCTGTGGGTCTCTATGGGTCTCTGTGTGTCTCCACGAGTCTCTATGAGTCTCTGTGGGTCTCTGTGTGTCTGTGGGTCTCTATGTGGGTCTCTGTGGGTCTCTGTGTGTCTCTGTGGGTCTCTGTGGGTCTCTATGGGTCTCTGTGTGTCTCTACGAGTCTCTATGAGTCTCTGTGGGTCTCTGTGTGTCTCTATGTGGGTCTCTGTGGGTCTCTGTGGGTCTCTGTGGGTCTCTGTGGGTCTCTGTGTGTCTCTGTGGGTCTCTGTGGGTCTCTACGAGTCTCTGTGGGTCTCTGTGGGTCTCTACGAGTCTCTGTGGGTCTCTGTGGGTCTCTGTGGGTCTCTATGGGTCTCTATGGGTCTCTGTGGGTCTCTATGGGTCTCTGTGGGTCTCTGTGGGTCTCGGTGGGTCTCTGTGCGTCTCTGTGGGTCTCTGTGTGTCTCTACGAGTCTCTGTGGGTCTCTGTGTGTCTCTGTGGGTCTCTGTGGGTCTCTGTGGGTCTCTGTGGGTCTCTGTGGGTCTCTGTGGGTCTCTGTGGGTCTCTACGAGTCTCTGTGGGTCTCTATGGGTCTCTGTGGGTCTCTGTGGGTCTCTATGGGTCTCTGTGGGTCTCTGTGGGTCTCTATGGGTCTCTGTGGGTCTCTGTGGGTCTCTGTGGGTCTCTGTGGGTCTCTGTGGGTCTCTATGGGTCTCTGCGTGTCTCTACGAGTCTCTGTGGGTCTCTACGAGTCTCTGTGGGTCTCTGTGGGTCTCTGTGGGTCTCTGTGGGTCTCTATGAGTGTGGGTCTCTATGGGTCTCTGTGTGTCTCTACGAGTCTCTGTGGGTCTCTGTGGGTCTCGGTGGGTCTCTGTGGGTCTCTGTGGGTCTCTATGGGTCTCTATGAGTGTGGGTCTCTATGGGTCTCTGTGTGTCTCTACGAGTCTCTGTGGGTCTCGGTGGGTCTCTGTGGGTCTCGGTGGGTCTCTGTGGGTCTCTGTAAGTCTCTGTGGGTCTCTACGAGTCTCTGTGTATCTCTCTGGGTCTCTGTGTGTCTCTGTGGGTCTCTGTGGGTCTCTGTGGGTCTCTATGTGTCTATGTGGGTCTCTGAGTCTCTGTGTGTCTCTGTGTCTCTGTGTGTCTCTGTGTGTCTTTGCAAGTCTCTACGAGTCTCTGTGTGTCTCTACAAGTCTATGTGAGTCTCTACGAGTCTCTACGAGTCTCCGTGTGTCTCTACAAGTCTCTTGTGTGTCTCTACTAGTCTCCGCGGGTCTCTACGAGTCTCTACGAGTCTCTACGAGTCTCTACGAGTCTCCGTGGGTCTCTATGTATCTCTACAAGTCTCTGCGTGTCTCTACGAGTCTCTACAAGTCTCTGTGTGTCTCTACTAGTCTCCGCGGGTCTCTACGAGTCTCTACGAGTCTCCGCGGGTCTCCGTGCCCCCTGCCCCTCCGGGCGGCGCCACCCACCCCGACCGCAGGTACCAGCGCCGGTAGGTGGCGAGCCAGGCGGCGTACGCCACGGCCGCCCCCACCACCTTGTGCCACGCCTCGTGGTGGTAGAGGCAGGTGCCCGCCAGCGCCGCCGCCCACAGCGACATCAGCGCCAGCAGCGTCGGCACGCACAGCGCCTCCACCAGCACGGTCGGCCAGCCGTCGCCCGCCGTGGGGCCTTGCGAAGAGGAGGAGGAGGAGGAGGGGGAGAGACGTCGGGCATCGGCCGGTCGGATGGCCGGGCGGCACGTGGGCCGGTATCGGGTGTCGTGACGACCGCCGTCGTGACGACCGCCTCCGGCGTTGTGACGGCCGCCCCTGTCGTCGTGACGACCGTCGTCGTGACGACCGCCCCCGTCGTCGTGGCGACCGCCGTCGTGACGACCGCCTCCGCCGTCATGACGACCGTCGTCGTGTCGACCGCCTCCGCCGTCGTCGTGACGACCGTCGTCATGACGACCGCCGCCGCCGTCGTGACGACCGCCGTCGTCGTCACGACCGCCGCCCCCGCCGTCGTGACGACCGCCTCCGCCGTCGTCGTGACGACCGTCGTCGTGACGACCGCCGCCGCCGTCGTGACGACCGCCGTCGTCGTCACGACCGCCGCCCCCGCCGTCGTGACGACCGCCTCCGCCGTCGTCGTGACGACCCCCGCCGTCATCGTGACGACCGTCGCCGTGACGACCGCCTCCTCCGTCGTGTGCGCGCTGCCTCTGCGTGAAGGCGAGCGCCCCGCGCAGCTCCTCGAGGCCCAGCAGGAGGCAGTACGTGAGCAGGAACGCGTGGCCAGAGATGTCCACGCCGCTCCAGCTGCCGCCCAGACGCTGGCAAGCGCGGCGGTCGACGGCCGCGAGTGGCGGTGGCGGTGCGGTGGCGGTGGTGGCGGTGGTGGCGGCGGTGGCGGCGGCGGTGGTGGTGCCGGTGGTTGTGGTGGTGGTGGCTGTGCGAGAGGGAGACAAAGTTGGGTGGGCGGTTAGCACGGGGGGAGGTGTCACGCGTGGTGGTGGTGGCGGTGGTGGTGGTGACGGTGGTGGTGACGGTGGTGACGGTGGTGGCGGTGGTGACGGTGGTGACGGTGGTGGCGGTGGTGGCGGCGACGGTGGTGATGGTGGCGGTGGTGACGGTGGCGGTGGTGGTGATGGTGGTGGCGGTGGTGACGGTGGTGGTGGTGACGGCGGTGGTGACGGTGGTGGTGATGGTGGTCGCGGTGGTGGTGGTGATAGTGGTGGCGGTGGTGACGGTGGTGATGGTGGTGGTGACGGTGATGGTGGTGGTAGTGGTGGTGGTGGTGGTATCTCGGAGTGGTTCAGCTTGTTACAGTTGCTGTGGCCGAGGGTTCATGGACTGCTGATTCACTCACCCACTCAATCACCCGCCCACTCACCCACCCACTCACCCACCCACTCACCCACTCACTCACCCACCCACTCACCCGCCCACTCACTCGCCCGCTCACTCGCCCGCCCACTCACCCGCCCACTCACCCGCCCACTCACTCGCCCGCTCACTCACCCGCCCACTCACCCGCCCACTCACTCGCCCACCCACTCACCCACCCACTCACCCACCCACTCACTCGCCCACTCACTCACCCACCCACTCACCCACCCACTCACCCACCCACTCACTCGCCCACCCACTCACCCACCCACTCACTCACCCACCCACTCACTCGCCCACTCACTCCCCCACCCACTCACTCACCCACTCACTCGCCCACCCACTCACACAATCAATCACCCACTCACTCACTCACCCACCCACCCGCCCACCCACTTACCCAACTATTCACCCATTGACCCAACAACTCACCCACTCACCTGACCAATCACCCAACCACCCACTCAACCACTCACCTATTTATCCAACCACTCACCCACCCACTCACTCACCCACCCACTCACCCACCCACTCACTCACCTACTCATCCAACCACTCAACCACCCACTCACCCACCCTCACCCCCACTCACCCACCCACCCACTCACCCACCTACCCACCCTCACCCCACTCACCCACCTACCCATCCACCCACTCACCCACCTACCCTCACTCCCACTCACCCACCTACCCACCCTCACCCCCACTCACCCACCCACCCACTCACCCACCTACCCACCCTCACCCCACTCACCCACCTACCGATCCACCCACTCACCCACTCACTCATTCACCCACTCACCCACCCACTCACTCACTCACTCACTCACCCACTCACTCACTGATCCACTCACCCACCCACCCACTCACCCACCCACTCACCCATCCACTCACCCACTCACTCACTCACTCATCCACCCACTCATCCACCCAGTCACTCACTCATCCAGCCACTCATCCACTCACCCACACACCCACTCACTCACCTACCTACCCACTCACTCACTCACTCATCCAGCCACTCACCTACTCACTCACCCACTCACTCACTGATCCACTCACCCACCCCCCCTCACCCCCACCCACCCCCCACACCCCACCCACCCACCCACCCACCCCTCACCCCCACCCACCCACTCGCTCACCCACTCGCTCACTCACTCACCCATTCACTCGCTCACTCACCCACCCACTCGCCCACCCACCCACTCACTCACTCACTCACCCATTCACTCGCTCACTCACCCACCCACTCGCCCACTCACTCACTCACTCACCCATTCACTCGCTCACTCACCCACCCACTTGCCCACCCACTCACTCACTCACCCATTCACTCGCTCACTCACCCACCCACTCGCCCACCCACTCACTCACTCACCCATTCACTCGCTCACTCACCCACCCACTCGCTCACTCACCCACCCACCCACCCACTCACCCACCCACCCACCCACCCACTCACCCACCCACCCACTCACCCACCCACCCACCCACTCACCCACCCACTCACTCACTCACTCACCCACCCACCCACTCACTCACTCACTCACCCACCCACCCACTCACCCACCCACCCACCCACTCACCCACCCACCCACTCACCCACCCACCCACTCACCCACCCACTCACTCACTCACCCACCCACTCACCCACCCACCCACCCACTCACCCGCTCACTCGCCCACTCACTCACTCACCCACTCACCCCCCCACCCACCCACCCCTCACCACCCCTCACCACCCACCACCCACCCACCCACTCACCCACCCACCCACTCACTCACTCACCCACCCACTCACCCACCCACCCACCCACTCACCCGCTCACTCGCCCACTCACTCACTCACCCACTCACCCCCCCACCCACCCACCCACTCACCCACCCACCCACCCACCCACTCACCCACTCACTCGCCCACTCACCCACCCACCCACCCACTCACCCACCCACCCACTCACCCACCCACCCGCCCACTCACCCGCTCACTCGCCCACTCACTCAACTCACCCACCCACCCACCCACTCACCCACCCACCCACCCACTCACCCACTCACTCACTCACCCACCCACCCACCCACCCACTCACTCACCCACCCACCCACCCACCCACTCACTCACCCACCCACTCACTCGCCCACTCACCCACCCCCCCACCCCTCACCACCCCTCACCACCCACCCACTCACCCACCCACTCACTCACTCACCCACCCACCCACTCACCCACCCACCCACCCACTCACCCGCTCACTCGCCCACTCACTCACCCACCCACTCACCCCCCCACCCCCCCACCCCTCACCACCCCTCACCACCCACCCCTCACCAGCGTGGCAGCTCCCGGTGATCTGGTCGATCACCACGAAGACTTCCGTGGCCACGAACCAAACGGCGGTGGCCACGAGGAGCCGGGCCGCGTGGGGGCCCAGGCCCCCCCGGAGCCCCCCGCGGGGGGGGCCCCCCACGCCGGCCGTGACGGCCACCAGCGGCACAAGCGGCAGCAGCATCCAGCCCCACGCTCGCTTCACAAAGAACCTGGCGGGGGGCGGGGAGAGGGGGGTTAGAGAGAGGGGGGCGGGGAGAGGGGGGTTAGAGAGAGGGGGGTTAGAGAGAGGGGGGTTAGAGAGAGGGGGGCGAGGAGAGGGGGGTTAGAGAGAGGGGGGCGAGGAGAGGGGGGTTAGAGAGAGGGGGGTTAGAGAGAGGGGGGCGAGGAGAGGGGGGTTAGAGAGAGGGGGGTTAGAGAGAGGGGGGTTAGAGAGAGGGGGGCGAGGAGAGGGGGGTTAGAGAGAGGGGGGTTAGAGAGAGGGGGGTTAGAGAGAGGGGGGTTAGAGAGAGGGGGGGCGAGGAGAGGGGGGTTAGAGAGAGGGGGGTTAGAGAGAGGGGGGCGAGGAGAGGGGGCTTAGAGAGAGGGGGGTTAGAGAGAGGGGGGTTAGAGAGAGGGGGGTTAGAGAGAGGGGGGCGAGGAGACGGGGGTTAGAGAGAGGGGGGTTAGAGAGAGGGGGGTTAGAGAGAGGGGGGTTAGAGAGAGGGGGGCGAGGAGAGGGGGGTTAGAGAGAGGGGGGTTAGAGAGAGGGGGGCGAGGAGAGGGGGGTTAGAGAGAGGGGGGTTAGAGAGAGGGGGGTTAGAGAGAGGGGGGTTAGAGAGAGGGGGGTTAGAGAGAGGGGGGTTAGAGAGAGGGGGGCGAGGAGAGGGGGGTTAGAGAGAGGGGGGTTAGAGAGAGGGGGGTTAGAGAGAGGGGGGTTAGAGAGAGGGGGGCGAGGAGAGGGGGGTTAGAGAGAGGGGGGTTAGAGAGAGGGGGGCGAGGAGAGGGGGGTTAGAGAGAGGGGGGTTAGAGAGAGGGGGGCGAGGAGAGGGGGGTTAGAGAGAGGGGGGTTAGAGAGAGGGGGGTTAGAGAGAGGGGGGTTAGAGAGAGGGGGGTTAGAGAGAGGGGGGTTAGAGAGAGGGGGGCGAGGAGAGGGGGGTTAGAGAGAGGGGGGTTAGAGAGAGGGGGGCGAGGAGAGGGGGGTTAGAGAGAGGGGGGTTAGAGAGAGGGGGGCGAGGAGAGGGGGGTTAGAGAGAGGGGGGTTAGAGAGAGGGGGGCGAGGAGAGGGGGGTTAGAGAGAGGGGGGTTAGAGAGAGGGGGGCGAGGAGAGGGGGGTTAGAGAGAGGGGGGTTAGAGAGAGGGGGGCGAGGAGAGGGGGGTTAGAGAGAGGGGGGTTAGAGAGAGGGGGGCGAGGAGAGGGTGGTTAGAGAGAGGGGGGTTAGAGAGAGGGGCGGAGAGATGTGGTTTGGGGGGGCGGGGAGTGGGGGGCGGGGAGAGGGGGGCGGAGAGAGGTGGTTTGGGGGGGCAGAGAGAGGATGGCGGAGAGAGAGGGGCGGGGAGAGGGGGGCGGGGAGATGTGGGTTAGAGAAAGGGGGGCAGAGAGAGGGGGGCAGAAAGAGGGGGGGCGGAGAGATGTGGGTTGGGGGGCAGAAAGAGGGGGGCGGAGAGAGGGGGGCAGAGAGAGGTGGGTTAGAGAGAGGGGGGTGGAGAGAGGGGGGCCGGGAGAGGGGGGCGGAGAGAGGTGGGTTAGAGAGAGGGGGGTGGAGAGAGGGGGGCCGGGAGAGGGGGGTGGAGAGAGGGGGGCGGGGAGAGGGGGGCAGAGAGAGGTGGGTTAGAGAGAGGGGGGTGGAGAGAGGGGGGCCGGGAGAGGGGGGTGGAGAGAGGGGGGCGGGGAGAGGGGGGTGGAGAGAGGGGGGCGGGAGAGGGGGGCGGGAGAGGGGGGTGGAGAGAGGGGGGTGGAGAGAGGGGGGCGGGAGAGGGGGGTGGAGAGAGGGGGGCGGGGAGAGAGGGGCAGAGAGAGGTGGGTTAGAGAGAGGGGGGTGGAGAGAGGGGGGCGGAGAGAGGGGGGCGGAGAGAGGGGGGCGGGGAGAGGGGGGCGGAGAGAGGGGGGTTGGGGGGGCAGAGAGAGGGGGGCGGAGTGAGGGGGGCGGAGAGAGGGGGGCGGGGAAAGGGGGGTTAGAGAGAGGGGGGTGGAGAGAGGGGGGCCGGGAGAGGGGGGTGGAGAGAGGGGGGCGGAGAGAGGGGGGCGGGGAAAGGGGGGTTAGAGAGAGGGGGGTGGAGAGAGGGGGGCCGGGAGAGGGGGGTGGAGAGAGGGGGGCGGGGAGAGGTGGGTTAGAGAGAGGGGGGTGGAGAGAGGGGGGTGGAGAGAGGGGGGCGGGGAGAGGTGGGTTAGAGAGAGGGGGGTGGAGAGAGGGGGGCCGGGAGAGGGGGGTGGAGAGAGGGGGGCGGAAAAAGGGGGGTTAGAGAGAGGGGGGTGGAGAGAGGGGGGCCGGGAGAGGGGGGTGGAGAGAGGGGGGCGGGGAAAGGGGGGTTAGAGAGAGGGGGGTGGAGAGAGGGGGGCCGGGAGAGGGGGGCGGAGAGAGGGGGGCGGGGAGAGGGGGGTTGGGGGGGCAGAGAGAGGGGGGCGGAGTGAGGGGGGTGGAGAGAGGGGGGCGGGAGAGGGGGGTGGAGAGAGGGGGGCGGGGGAAGAAGGGGGGGCAGAGAGAGGTGGGTTAGAGAGAGGGGGGTGGAGAGAGGGGGGTGGAGAGAGGGGGGCGGGAGAGGGGGGTGGAGAGAGGGGGGCGGGGAGAGGGGGGCAGAGAGAGGTGGGTTAGAGAGAGGGGGGTGGAGAGAGGGGGGCGGAGAGAGGGGGGCGGAGAGAGGGGGGTTGGGGGGGCAGAGAGAGGGGGGCGGAGTGAGGGGGGCGGAGAGAGGGGGGCGGGGAAAGGGGGGTTAGAGAGAGGGGGGTGGAGAGAGGGGGGCCGGGAGAGGGGGGTGGAGAGAGGGGGGCGGGGAGAGGTGGGTTAGAGAGAGGGGGGTGGAGAGAGGGGGGCGGAGAGAGGGGGGCGGGGAGAGGGGGGTGGAGAGAGGGGGGCGGGGAGAGGTGGGTTAGAGAGAGGGGGGTGGAGAGAGGGGGGCCGGGAGAGGGGGGTGGAGAGAGGGGGGCGGGGAAAGGGGGGTTAGAGAGAGGGGGGTGGAGAGAGGGGGGCCGGGAGAGGGGGGCGGAGAGAGGGGGGCGGGAAAAGGGGGGTTAGAGAGAGGGGGGTGGAGAGAGGGGGGCCGGGAGAGGGGGGCGGAGAGAGGGGGGCGGGGAGAGGGGGGTTGGGGGGGCAGAGAGAAGGGGGCGGAGTGAGGGGGGTGGAGAGAGGGGGGTGGAGAGAGGGGGGCCGGGAGAGGGGGGCGGAGAGAGGGGGGCGGGGAGAGGGGGGTTGGGGGGGCAGAGAGAGGGGGGCGGAGTGAGGGGGGCGGAGAGAGGGGGGCGGAGTGAGGGGGGCGGGGAGAGGTGGTTTGGGGGGGCAGAGAGAGGGGGGGCAGAGCGAGGGGGGGCCGGGGCGCGTGTGAGCGCGTGTGAGCGAGTGTGAGCGAGTGTGAGCGCGCACGCACACGTTGAGGAAGTTGTGCTTGTGTGCGAAGTGGAAGGACTCTGGGGGTGGCGCCAGCTCCTTGACGGCGCATCCCAGCAGGGTGAGGAGCGCCAGCGCCAGGCACGCCGGCTCGCCGTGCCGGGCCAGGCGCGTCGCGCTCCGCACGGCGCATCGGCGCACGCCGAGAAGAGCGGCCTCCATCGCGCGGCCTGCGAGGGCGGTACACGCGCGCGCACGTGGCGTACACACGCACAGCGTGCACTACACACAGCGTGTACACACACAGTGTACACACACAGCGTGCACACACACAGCGTACACACACACAGTGTACACACACACAGTGTACACACACACAGCGTACACACACACACAGCGTACACACACACAGCGTACACACACACAGTGTGCACTACACACAGTGTACACACACACAGCGTACACACACACAGTGTACACACACACAGTGTACACACACACAGCGTACACACACACAGTGTACACACACACAGTGTACACACACACAGCGTACACACACACAGTGTACACACACACAGCGTACACACACACAGCGTACACACACACAGCGTGCACTACACACAGTGTACACACACACAGCGTACACACACACAGTGTACACACACACAGTGTACACACACACAGCGTACACACACACAGTGTACACACACACAGTGTACACACACACAGCGTACACACACACAGTGTACACACACACAGCGTACACACACACAGTGTACACACACACAGTGTACACACACAGTGTACACACACACAGTGTACACACACACAGCGTGCACACACAGTGTACACACACACAGTGTACACACACACAGTGTACACACACACAGTGTACACACACACAGCGTACACACACACAGTGTACACACACAGCGTACACACACACAGTGTACACACACACAGTGTACACACACACACAGTGTACACACACACAGCGTACACACACACAGTGTACACACACACAGTGTACACACACACAGTGTACACACACACAGTGTACACACACACACAGTGTACACACACACAGTGTACACACACACAGTGTACACACACACACAGTGTACACACACACAGTGTACACACACACAGTGTACACACACACAGTGTACACACACACAGTGTACACACACACACAGTGTACACACACACAGTGTACACACACACAGTGTACACACACACACAGTGTACACACACACAGTGTACACACACACAGCGTACACACACACAGTGTACACACACACAGTGTACACACACACAGTGTACACACACACAGCGTACACACACACAGTGTACACACACACACAGTGTACACACACACAGTGTACACACACACACAGTGTACACACACACAGCGTACACACACACAGTGTACACACACACAGTGTACACACACACAGCGTACACACACACAGCGTACACACACACAGTGTACACACACACAGTGTACACACACACACAGTGTACACACACACAGTGTACACACACACAGCGTACACACACACAGTGTACACACACACAGTGTACACACACACAGCGTGCACACACACAGTGTACACACACACAGTGTACACACACACAGTGTACACACACACAGTGTACACACACACAGTGTACACACACACAGCGTACACACACACAGCGTACACACACACAGCGTACACACACACAGTGTACACACACACAGTGTACACACACACAGCGTACACACACACAGCGTACACACACACAGCGTACACACACACAGTGTACACACACACAGTGTACACACACACAGTGTACACACACACAGTGTACACACACACAGTGTACACACACACAGCGTACACACACACAGTGTACACACACACAGCGTACACACACACAGTGTACACACACACACAGTGTACACACACACAGCGTACACACACACAGTGTACACACACACAGTGTACACACACACACAGTGTACACACACACAGCGTGCACACACACACAGTGTACACACACACAGCGTACACACACACAGTGTACACACACACAGTGTACACACACACAGCGTACACACACACACAGTGTACACACACACAGCGTACACACACACAGTGTACACACACACAGTGTACACACACACAGTGTACACACACACAGTGTACACACACACAGCGTGCACACACACAGTGTACACACACACAGTGTACACACACACAGTGTACACACACACAGCGTACACACACACAGCGTGCACACACACACAGTGTACACACACACAGTGTACACACACACAGTGTACACACACACACAGTGTACACACACACAGTGTACACACACACAGTGTACACACACACAGTGTACACACACACAGTGTACACACACACAGTGTACACACACACAGTGTACACACACACAGCGTACACACACACAGCGTACACACACAGCGTACACACACACAGCGTACACACACACACAGTGTACACACACACAGCGTACACACACACAGTGTACACACACACAGTGTACACACACACAGTGTACACACACACAGCGTACACACACACAGCGTACACACACACAGCGTACACACACACAGTGTACACACACACAGTGTACACACACACAGTGTACACACACACAGTGTACACACACACACAGTGTACACACACACAGCGTACACACACACAGTGTACACACACACAGCGTACACACACACAGCGTGCACACACACAGTGTACACACACACAGTGTACACACACACAGTGTACACACACACACAGCGTACACACACACAGTGTACACACACACAGTGTACACACACACAGTGTACACACACACACAGCGTACACACACACAGCGTACACACACACACAGTGTACACACACGCAGTGTACACACACACAGTGTACACACACACAGTGTACACGCACACAGTGTACACACACACACAGCGTACACACACACAGCGTACACACACACACAGTGTACACACACGCAGTGTACACACACACAGTGTACACACACACAGTGTACACACACACAGTGTCACACACACAGTGTCACACACACAGCGTACACACACACAGCGTACACACACACAGTGTACACACACACACAGCGTACACACACACAGTGTACACACACACAGTGTACACACACACAGTGTACACACACACAGTGTCACACACACAGTGTCACACACACAGCGTACACACACACAGCGTACACACACACAGTGTCACACACACAGTGTCACACACACAGTGTCACACACACAGCGTACACACACACAGCGTACACACACACAGCGTACACACACACAGTGTACACACACACAGTGTCACACACACAGCGTACACACACACAGTGTACACACACACAGTGTACACACACACAGCGTACACACACACAGTGTACACACACACAGTGTACACACACACAGCGTACACACACACAGCGTACACACACACAGTGTACACACACACAGTGTACACACACACAGTGTACACACACACAGCGTACACACACACACAGTGTACACACACACAGCGTACACACACACAGTGTACACACACACAGTGTACACACACACAGTGTACACACACACACAGTGTACACACACACAGTGTACACACACACAGTGTACACACACACAGTGTACACACACACAGCGTACACACACACAGTGTACACACACACAGTGTACACACACACAGCGTACACACACACAGTGTACACACACACAGCGTACACACACACAGTGTACACACACACAGTGTACACACACACAGTGTACACACACAGCGTACACACACACAGTGTACACACACACAGCGTACACACACACAGCGTACACACACACAGCGTACACACACACAGTGTACACACACACAGTGTACACACACACAGTGTACACACACACAGTGTACACACACACAGTGTACACACACACAGTGTACACACACACAGTGTACACACACACACAGTGTACACACACACAGTGTACACACACACAGTGTACACACACACAGCGTACACACACACAGTGTACACACACACAGCGTACACACACACAGTGTACACACACACAGAGTACACACACACAGCGTACACACACACACAGTGTACACACACACAGCGTACACACACACAGTGTACACACACACAGCGTACACACACACAGCGTACACACACACAGTGTACACACACACAGCGTACACACACACACAGTGTACACACACACAGCGTACACACACACAGTGTACACACACACAGCGTACACACACACAGTGTACACACACACAGTGTACACACACACAGTGTACACACACACACAGTACACACACACTGTACACACACACAGTGTACACACACACAGTGTACACACACACACAGTGTACACACACACAGTGTACACACACACAGTGTACACACACACAGTGTACACACACACAGTGTACACACACACAGTGTACACACACACACAGTGTACACACACACAGTGTACACACACACAGCTACACACACACAGTGTACACACACACAGCGTACACACACACAGCGTACACACACACAGTGTACACACACACAGTGCACACACACACAGTGTACACACACACAGCGTACACACACACAGTGTACACACACACAGCGTACACACACACAGCGTACACACACACAGTGTACACACACACAGCGTACACACACACAGTGTACACACACACAGTGTACACACACACAGCGCACACACACACAGCGTACACACACACAGTGTACACACACACAGCGTACACACACACAGTGTACACACACACAGTGTACACACACACAGTGTACACACACACAGCGTACACACACACAGTGTACACACACACAGCGTACACACACACAGTGTACACACACACAGTGTACACACACACAGTGTACACACACACAGTGTACACACACACAGTGTACACACACACAGCGTACACACACACAGTGTACACACACACAGCGTACACACACACAGTGTACACACACACAGTGTACACACACACAGCGTACACACACACAGTGTACACACACACAGTGTACACACACACAGCGCACACACACACAGCGTACACACACACACAGTGTACACACACACAGTGTACACACACACAGTGTACACGCACACAGCGTACACACACACAGTGTACACACACACAGCGTACACACACACAGCGTACACACACACAGTGTACACACACACAGCGTACACACACACAGTGTACACACACACAGTGTACACACACACAGCGTACACACGCACAGTGTACACACACACAGTGTACACACACACAGCGTACACACACACAGTGTACACACACACAGTGTACACACACACAGTGTACACACACACACAGTGTACACACACACACAGCGTACACACACACAGTGTACACACACACAGTGTACACACACACAGTGTACACACACACAGTGTACACACGCACAGTGTACACACACACAGTGTACACACACACAGTGTACACACGCACAGCGTACACACGCACAGCGTACACACACACAGTGTACACACACACAGCGTACACACACACAGTGTACACACACACAGCGTACACACACAGCGTACACACACACAGTGTACACACACACAGTGTACACACACACAGTGTACACACACACAGTGTACACACGCACAGCGTACACACGCACAGCGTACACACACACAGTGTACACACACACAGCGTACACACACACAGTGTACACACACACAGTGTACACACACACAGCGTACACACACACAGTGTACACACACACAGTGTACACACACACAGCGTACACACACATAGTGTACACACACACAGTGTACACACACACAGCGTACACACACACAGTGTACACACACACAGCGTACACACACACAGTGTACACACACACAGCGTACACACACACAGTGTACACACACACAGTGTACACACACACAGCGTACACACACACAGTGTACACACACACAGTGTACACACACACAGTGTACACACACACAGTGTACACACACACAGTGTACACACACACAGCGTACACACACACAGCGTGCACACACACAGTGTACACACACACAGCGTACACACACACAGTGTACACACACACACACAGTGTACACACACACAGCGTACACACACACAGTGTACACACACACAGTGTACACACACACAGCGTACACACACACAGTGTACACACACACAGTGTACACACACACAGTGTACACACACACAGCGTACACCACACACAGCGTACACACACACAGCGTACACACACACAGTGTACACACACACAGCGTACACACACACAGTGTACACACACACAGTGTACACACACACAGTGTACACACACACAGTGTACACACACACAGTGTACACACACACAGCGTACACACACACAGTGTACACACACACAGTGTACACACACACAGTGTACACACACACAGCGTACACACACACAGTGTACACACACACAGTGTACACACACACAGCGTACACACACACAGTGTACACACACACAGCGTACACACACACAGTGTACACACACACAGCGTACACACACACAGTGTACACACACACAGTGTACACACACACAGTGTACACACACACAGTGTACACACACACAGTGTACACACACACAGCGTACACACACACAGTGTACACACACACAGTGTACACACACACAGTGTACACACACACAGCGTACACACACACAGGTACACACACAGTGTACACCACACAGCGTACACACACACAGCGTACACACACACAGTGTACACACACACAGTGTACACACACACAGCGTACACACACACAGTGTACACACACACAGTGTACACACACACAGCGTACACACACATAGTGTACACACACACAGCGTACACACACACAGCGTACACACACACAGTGTACACACACACAGTGTACACACACACAGTGTACACACACACAGCGTACACACACACACAGCGTACACACACACAGTGTACACACACACAGTGTACACACACACAGTGTACACACACACAGTGTACACACACACAGTGTACACACACACAGTGTACACACACACAGTGTACACACACACACACACAGTGCACACACACAGCGTACACACACACAGTGTACACACACACACACAGTGTACACACACACAGTGTACACACACACACAGCGTACACACACACAGTGTACACACACACAGTGCACACACACACAGCGTACACACACACAGCGTACACACACACAGCGTACACACACACAGTGTACACACACACAGCGTACACACACACAGTGTACACACACACAGTGCACACACACACAGTGTACACACACACAGTGTACACACACACAGCGTACACACACACAGTGTACACACACACAGTGTACACACACACAGTGTACACACACACAGTGTACACACACACAGCGTACACACACACAGTGTACACACACACAGTGTACACACACACACAGTGTACACACACACAGTGTACACACACACAGCGTACACACACACAGTGTACACACACACAGCGTACACACACACACAGTGTACACACACACAGTGTACACACACACAGTGTACACACACACAGCGTACACACACAGTGTACACACACACAGCGTACACACACACACACAGTGTACACACACACAGTGTACACACACACACAGTGTACACACACACAGCGTACACACACACACACAGTGTACACACACACACAGCGTACACACACACAGCGTACACACACACAGCGTACACACACACAGCGTACACACACACAGTGTACACACACACAGCGTACACACACACAGTGTACACACACAGCGTACACACACACAGTGTACACACACACAGTGTACACACACACACAGTGTACACACACAGTGTACACACACACAGTGTACACACACACAGCGTACACACACACACAGCGTACACACACAGCGTACACAACACACACACAGCGTACACACACACAGCGTACACACACACAGTGTACACACACACAGTGTACACACACACACAGTGTACACACACAGTGTACACACACACAGTGTACACACACACAGCGTACACACACACACAGCGTACACACACACAGCGTACACACACAGTGTACACACACACAGCGTACACACACACAGTGTACACACACAGTGTACACACACACAGTGTACACACACAGCGTGTACACACACAGTGTACACACACAGTGTACACACACACAGT
>NC_136344.1:400531-445531 GCF_964198595.1 Lampetra fluviatilis | reverse complement strand
CGTGCACACACACAGCGTGCACACACACAGTGTACACACACACAGTGTACACACACACAGCGTACACACACACAGCGTGCACACACACCGCGTACACACACACAGTGTACACACACACAGTGTACACACACACAGTGTACACACACACAGCGTACACACACACAGCGTACACACACACAGCGTACACACACACAGCGTACACACACACAGTGTACACACACACAGTGTACACACACAGCGTACACACACACAGTGTACACACACACAGCGTACACACACACCGCGTACACACACACAGTGTACACACACACAGCGTACACACACACAGTGTACACACACAGCGTACACACACACAGTGTACACACACACAGTGTACACACACACAGTGTACACACACACAGCGTACACACACACAGTGTACACACACACAGCGTACACACACACAGTGTACACACACAGCGTACACACACACAGTGTACACACACACAGTGTACACACACACAGTGTACACACACACAGTGTACACACACACAGCGTACACACACACAGTGTACACACACAGCGTACACACACACAGTGTACACACACACAGCGTACACACACACAGTGTACACACACAGCGTACACACACACAGTGTACACACACACAGTGTACACACACACAGTGTACACACACACAGTGTACACACACACACACACACAGCGTACACACACACAGCGTACACACACACAGCGTACACACACACAGTGTACACACACACAGCGTACACACACACAGTGTACACACACACAGTGTACACACACACACAGCGTACACACACACAGCGTACACACACACAGTGTACACACACACACAGTGTACACACACACACAGCGTACACACACACAGTGTACACACACACAGCGTACACACACACAGTGTACACACACACAGCGTACACACACACAGCGTACACACACACAGTGTACACACACACAGCGTACACACACACAGTGTACACACACACAGCGTACACACACACAGTGTACACACACACAGTGTACACACACACACAGTGTACACACACACAGCGTACACACACACAGTGTACACACACACAGTGTACACACACACAGTGTACACACACACAGTGTACACACACACACACACACAGTGTACACACACACAGCGTACACACACACAGCGTACACACACACAGCGTACACACACACAGTGTACACACACACAGTGTACACACACACAGCGTACACACACACAGCGTACACACACACAGTGTACACACACACAGTGTACACACACACAGCGTACACACACACAGTGTACACACACACAGTGTACACACACACAGTGTACACACACACAGTGTACACACACACAGCGTACACACACACAGTGTACACACACACAGTGTACACACACACAGTGTACACACACACAGCGTACACACACACAGTGTACACACACACAGCGTACACACACACAGTGTACACACACACACACACACAGCGTACACACACACAGCGTACACACACACAGTGTACACACACACACACACACAGCGTACACACACACAGTGTACACACACACAGCGTACACACACACAGTGTACACACACACACACACACAGCGTACACACACACAGCGTACACACACACAGTGTACACACACACAGTGTACACACACACAGCGTGTACACACACACAGCGTACACACACACAGTGTACACACACACAGTGTACACACACACAGTGTACACACACACAGCGTACACACACACACAGCGTACACACACACAGTGTACACACACACAGCGTACACACACACAGCGTACACACACACACAGTGTACACACACACAGTGTACACACACACAGTGTACACACACACAGCGTACACACACACAGTGTACACACACACACAGTGTACACACACACAGTGTACACACACACAGTGTACACACACACAGCGTACACACACACAGTGTACACACACACACAGTGTACACACACACAGTGTACACACACACAGCGTACACACACACAGCGTACACACACACAGTGTACACACACACACAGTGTACACACACACAGTGTACACACACACAGTGTACACACACACACAGCGTACACACACACAGCGTACACACACACAGTGTACACACACACAGTGTACACACACACAGTGTACACACACACAGTGTACACACACACAGCGTACACACACACAGCGTACACACACACAGCGTACACACACACAGCGTACACACACACAGCGTACACACACACAGTGTACACACACACAGTGTACACACACACAGTGTACACACACACAGCGTACACACACACAGTGTACACACACACAGTGTACACACGCACAGTGTACACACACACAGCGTACACACACACAGCGTACACACACACAGTGTGTACACACACAGTGTACACACACACACAGTGTACACACACACAGTGTACACACACACAGTGTGTACACACACAGTGTACACACACACAGCGTACACACACACAGTGTACACACACACAGCGTACACACACGCAGTGTACACACACACAGTGTACACACACACACAGTGTACACACACACAGTGTACACACACACAGTGTACACACACACAGTGTACACACACACAGCACACACACACACAGTGTACACACACACAGTGTACACACACACAGCGTACACACACACAGTGTACACACACACAGCGTACACACACACAGTGTACACACACACACAGCGTACACACACAGTGTACACACACACAGCGTACACACACACAGCACACACACACACAGTGTACACACACACAGCGTACACACACACAGTGTACACACACACAGTGTACACACACACAGCACACACACACACAGTGTACACACACACAGCGTACACACACACAGTGTACACACACACACAGTGTACACACACACAGCGTACACACACACAGCGTACACACACACAGCGTACACACACACACAGCGTACACACACACAGCGTACACACACACAGTGTACACACACACAGTGTACACACACACAGTGTACACACACACACAGCGTACACACACACAGCGTACACACACACACAGAGTACACACACACAGCGTACACACACACAGCGTACACACACACACAGTGTACACACACACACAGCGTACACACACACAGCGTACACACACACAGCGTACACACACACACAGTGTACACACACACACAGTGTACACACACACACAGCGTACACACACACAGCGTACACACACACAGCGTACACACACACACAGCGTACACACACACACAGCGTACACACACACAGTGTACACACACACAGCGTACACACACACAGTGTACACACACACAGTGTACACACACACAGTGTACACACACACAGCGTACACACACACAGTGTACACACACACAGTGTACACACGCACAGTGTACACACACACAGCGTACACACACACAGCGTACACACACACAGCGTACACACACACACAGTGTGTACACACACAGTGTACACACACACACAGTGTACACACACACAGTGTACACACACACAGTGTGTACACACACAGTGTACACACACACAGCGTACACACACACAGTGTGTACACACACAGTGTACACACACACAGCGTACACACACACAGTGTGTACACACACAGTGTACACACACACACAGTGTACACACACACACAGTGTACACACACACAGTGTGTACACACACAGTGTACACACACACACAGTGTACACACACACAGTGTACACACACACAGTGTGTACACACACAGTGTACACACACACAGCGTACACACACACAGTGTACACACACAGCGTACACACACACAGTGTACACACACAGCGTGTACACACACACAGCGTACACACACACAGTGTACACACACAGTGTACACACACACAGTGTACACACGCACAGCGTACACACACACAGTGTACACACACACAGCGTACACACACACAGTGTACACACACACAGCGTACACACACACACAGTGTACACACACAGTGTACACACACACACACACAGTGTACACACACACAGTGTACACACACACAGTGTGTACACACACAGTGTACACACACACAGCGTACACACACACAGTGTACACACACAGCGTACACACACACAGTGTACACACACAGCGTGTACACACACACAGCGTACACACACACAGTGTACACACACAGTGTACACACACACAGTGTACACACACACAGCGTACACACACACAGTGTACACACACACAGCGTGCACACACACAGTGTACACACACACAGTGTACACACACACAGTGTACACACACACAGTGTACACACACACAGTGTACACACACACAGCGTACACACACACAGTGTACACACACAGTGTACACACACACAGTGTACACACACACAGCGTACACACACAGCGTGTACACACACACAGCGTACACACACACAGTGTACACACACAGTGTACACACACACAGTGTACACACACACAGCGTACACACACACAGTGTACACACACACAGCGTGCACACACACAGCGTGCACACACACAGCGTACACACACACAGTGTACACACACAGTGTACACACACACAGTGTACACACACACAGCGTACACACACACAGTGTACACACACACAGTGTACACACACAGCGTGTACACACACACAGCGTACACACACACAGTGTACACACACAGTGTACACACACACAGTGTACACACACACAGCGTACACACACACAGTGTACACACACACAGCGTGCACACACACAGCGTGCACACACACAGCGTACACACACACACAGTGTACACACACACAGCGTACACACACACAGCTACACACACACAGCGTACACACACACAGTGTACACACACACAGTGTACACACACACAGTGTACACACACACAGCGTGCACACACACAGCGTACACACACACACAGTGTACACACACACAGTGTACACACACACAGCTACACACACACAGCGTACACACACACACAGTGTACACACACACAGCTACACACACACAGCGTACACACACACAGTGTACACACACACAGTGTACACACACACAGTGTACACACACACAGTGTACACACACACAGCGTGCACACACACAGCTACACACACACAGCGTACACACACACACAGTGTACACACACACAGCTACACACACACAGCGTACACACACACACAGTGTACACACACACAGCGTACACACACACAGCGTACACACACACACAGTGTACACACACACAGTACACACACACACAGTGTACACACACACAGTGTACACACACACAGTGTACACACACACAGCGTACACACACACAGTGTACACACACAGCGTACACACACACACAGTGTACACACACACAGTGTACACACACACAGTGTACACACACACAGCGTACACACACACACAGTGTACACACACACAGTGTACACACACACAGTGCACACACACACAGCGTGCACACACACAGCGTACACACACACACAGTGTACACACACACAGTGTACACACACACAGCGTACACACACACAGCGTACACACACACACAGTGTACACACACACAGTGTACACACACACAGCGTACACACACACAGTGTACACACACACAGCGTACACACACACAGAGTACACACACACAGTGTACACACACACAGCGTACACACACACAGCGTACACACACACAGTGTACACACACACAGTGTACACACACACACAGTGTACACACACACAGAGTACACACACACAGTGTACACACACACAGCGTACACACACACAGCGTACACACACACAGCGTACACACACACAGTGTACACACACACAGTGTACACACACACACAGTGTACACACACACAGTGTACACACACACAGTGTACACACACACAGTGTACACACACACACAGTGTACACACACACAGTGTACACACACACAGCGTACACACACACAGTGTACACACACACAGTGTACACACACACAGTGTACACACACACAGTGTACACACACACAGTGTACACACACACACAGCGTACACACACACAGTGTACACACACAGCGTGTACACACACACAGTGTACACACACACAGCGTACACACACACAGCGTACACACACACAGTGTACACACACACAGCGTACACACACACAGTGTACACACACAGCGTACACACACACAGCGTACACACACACAGTGTACACACACACAGCGTACACACACACAGTGTACACACACACACACAGTGTACACACACACAGCGTACACACACACAGTGTACACACACACAGCGTACACACACACAGTGTACACACACAGCGTACACACACACAGCGTACACACACACAGCGTACACACACAGCGTGTACACACACACACACAGTGTACACACACAGTGTACACACACACACACAGTGTACACACACAGTGTACACACACACAGTGTACACACACACACACAGCGTGTACACACACAGTGTACACACACACAGCGTACACACACACAGTGTACACACACACAGCGTGTACACACACACAGTGTACACACACACACACAGTGTACACACACACAGTGTACACACACACACAGTGTACACACACACAGCGTACACACACACAGTGTACACACACACAGCGTACACACACACAGTGTACACACACACAGTGTACACACACACAGTGTACACACACACAGCGTACACACACACAGTGTACACACACGCACAGCGTACACACACACAGTGTACACACACACACAGCGTACACACACACAGTGTACACACACGCACAGCGTACACACACACAGTGTACACACACACACAGTGTACACACACACAGTGTACACACACGCACAGCGTACACACACACAGTGTACACACACACAGTACACACACACACAGCGTACACACACACAGTGTACACACACATAGTGTACACACACACAGTGTACACACACACAGTGTACACACACACAGTGTACACACACACAGTGTACACACACACACAGCGTACACACACACACAGTGTACACACACACAGTGTACACACACACAGCGTACACACACATAGTGTACACACACACAGTGTACACACACACAGTGTACACACACACACAGCGTACACACACACAGTGTACACACACACAGTGTACACACACACAGCGTACACACACACAGCGTACACACACACAGTGTACACACACACAGCCTACACACACACAGCGTACACACACACAGTGTACACACACACACAGCGTACACACACACAGTGTACACACACACAGCGTACACACACACAGTGTACACACACACAGTGTACACACACACACAGCGTACACACACACAGCGTGCACACACACACACAGCGTACACACACACAGTGTACACACACACAGCGTACACACACACAGCGTACACACACACAGTGTACACACACACAGTGTACACACACACACAGCGTACACACACACAGCGTGCACACACACACAGTGTACACACACACAGCGTACACACACACAGTGTACACACACACAGTGTACACACACACAGCGTACACACACACAGTGTACACACACACAGTGTACACACACACAGTGTACACACACACACAGCGTACACACACACAGCGTGCACACACACACACAGCGTACACACACACAGTGTACACACACACAGTGTACACACACACAGTGTACACACACACAGTGTACACACACACAGTGTACACACACACACAGCGTACACACACACAGCGTGCACACACACAGTGTACACACACACAGTGTACACACACACAGTGTACACACACAGCGTGCACACACACAGCGTACACACACACAGTGTACACACACACAGCGTACACACACACACAGTGTACACACACACAGCATACACACACACACAGTGTACACACACACAGCGTACACACACACAGTGTACACACACACAGCGTACACACACACAGCGTACACACACACAGTGTACACACACACACAGTGTACACACACACAGCGTACACACACACAGTGTACACACACACAGCGTACACACACACAGCGTACACACACACAGTGTACACACACACAGCGTACACACACACAGTGTACACACACACAGTGTACACACACACAGTGTACACACACACAGTGTACACACACACAGCGTACACACACACAGCGTACACACACACAGCGTACACACACACAGTGTACACACACACAGCGTACACACACACAGCGTACACACACACAGTGTACACACACACAGCGTACACACACACAGTGTACACACACACAGTGTACACACACACACAGTGTACACACACACAGTGTACACACACACAGCGTACACACACACAGTGTACACACACACAGCGTACACACACACAGTGTACACACACACAGTGTACACACACACACAGTGTACACACACACAGTGTACACACACACACACACAGCGTACACACACACAGCGTACACACACACAGCGTACACACACACAGTGTACACACACACAGTGTACACACACACAGCGTACACACACACAGTGTACACACACACACAGAGTACACACACACAGAGTACACACACACACAGAGTACACACACACAGCGTACACACACACACAGTGTACACACACACAGTGTACACACACACAGAGTACACACACACACAGAGTACACACACACAGCGTACACACACACACAGCGTACACACACACAGAGTACACACACACACAGAGTACACACACACAGCGTACACACACACACAGCGTACACACACACACAGTGTACACACACACAGTGTACACACACACAGTGTACACACACACACAGTGTACACACACACACAGCGTACACACACACACAGTGTACACACACACAGTGTACACACACACACAGCGTACACACACACAGTGTACACACACACAGCGTACACACACACAGTGTACACACACACACAGCGTACACACACACACAGCGTACACACACACAGTGTACACACACACAGCGTACACACACACAGTGTACACACACACAGTGTACACACACACAGCGTACACACACACACAGCGTACACACACACAGCGTACACACGTGGTGTACACACACACGTGCACACACATAGTGTACACACACACACCACACACGTGGTGTACACACACACGTGCACACACACACACAGCGTACACACACATAGTGTACACACACACAGCGTACACACACATAGTGTACACACACACACACAGCGTACACACACAGTGTACACACACACACGTGGTGTACACACACAGCGTACACACACACGCACACGTGTACACACACGCACAGCGTACACACACATAGTGTACACACACACCACACACGTGGTGTACACACACAGCGTACACACACGCACACCACACACGCGTACACACACGCACACAGCGTACACACACACACACAGCGTACACACACACACACGTGCACACGCACTTAGAGCATGCACACACACACGTAACATACACACACGTAGCACACACACATTGACCACACACAACAACCGCCATTCGCCACTAAGTGGCGGTGACGTCACCACGACGCTTGTGCCAGGCCATGTGCACCTTGAGGCTACCACGTGAAGTGTCGAACGCCCGCTGGCAGGAGGTCACGGGGCAGACCCAGCAGGTGCCACGGGTCGACTGACCGAGATGACCGAGACGACTGGCTGATGCACCACCTGTGCCCCCTACTGTGCCAACTTGCTGTGCTTTAGCCACCCGGCACTCCGCTCGTTGTTGTGAGCGTCGCTCCTCCGCCCTCCGTTGTTGTTGGAGGGCGACTGCCTCCAACTGCCCAGTAGCGTCCTTCACGAGCCTCCTCCACTGAGGCCGATCTTGACACCACTGGTACCAGTCATCGGCAAGTCCACTCAGCTCCACGTCCTCCTGTACCACGTCACTCCATCTCTTCTCCAGCCCGTTCCGCGCCTGTTTAGCCCCCTCTAACTGGCCGAACAGAAGCTGTTTCGGCATGCGGTGGCTGGGCATGCGGGCTACATGACCCAGCCAACGCAGCCTTGCCTGCCGGAAGAGCTCACCGATGGGACTTGTGAGCTCCTCACACAATCCCGCCCGGTTAAACCCAGGATGGATCGTAGGCAGGCCAGCATAAATGTTTCTAACCGGCGAAGATGCTCCATTAGGGGGGTCCACGTTTCGCAAGTGTAGAGAAAGGAGGGAATGACCGTGGCCGAGAAGACCTGAAGCTTTGTACGGAGTGACAGACCACACTGCCCAGGTATGGGAAACTCTCCACTCTCTCCACAACTGCCCCATCACCAATTGGGAGTTGTGGGGGTGGAGTGTCCGATGGTACAAAATACCCAGGCAGGTGCTTAGTTTTGGTGGGGCTGATGGTAAGGCCCCACCTCTTAGTGGCACGCTCCAGTCTCAGCAGCAGCGTCTCCAACTCCTCTTCTGAATGAGCAGCTATTACCAAACCATCGGCATACATAACGTGGTTGACCAATAGGGAGCCATCCCTTGACCGCACCCGGGCGTCGATCAGCCTCCCATTATATCTGTACCAAATGGTAATTCCTCCGGTACAGCTATTGAAGGCTTCACGAACTACGTGGTCAAAATAGATGTTAAATAATGTGGGAGCCAGAGGACATCCCTGTCGCACCCCAAGGTGTACAGGGAATGGCTCTGACTCCCGGCCACGTAGTTTTACCCGGGCCCGCTCACCATCATGAAGGTCCTTAATGAGCGTGAGCAGAGGGTCAGGGACTCCGAAAGCACGAAGAACAACCCAGAGCCCAGGCCTACTGATGGTATCATAGGCCTTGACCAGGTCAATAAAGCAGAAATGTAGGTCTTGTTGGAATTCCCTACACCTCTTCTGCTGTAGCAGACGGACAGAAAATATGGTATCTGTGCAGGACCCTGGACATCAGGAGGAGTGGGGGACGATGCCAACCCCAGCTGCAAGCAATGATGAAATTCTCGCTTGCAACTTTCATCAGCTAGCTGAGACCAGGCCACCTTAGGTTTGAATGGGGTCCTGGGTGTACACCCACCACCGGAGTGCAAGAATGGCAGGCGCATCTTATAGATGACTAGTCGATGGTCAGAGGGCAGATCAGCTCCACGGTAGGTCCTAGTGTCAAGGACATGGGCTCGCATCCGCTGGTCCGTCACTACGTAGTCCAGCAGATGTTCTTGCTTGGACCCGGCATGCATCCATGATGTTGTGTGGATGCGCCGATGCCGGAACAGCGTGATGGTAATAACAAGCCCATGGGCTGCACAAACATCTAGCAGCCTCCTACCGTTGTTATTGAACTGATCTGGCCCATGCCTTCCAATCACTCCAGACCAGGTGCCAGCATCATGACCAACTCGGGCATTGAAGTCACCCAACAAGATGACTCTGTCCCGAGTGGCCACTTTAGCCAGCACCTGTGACAGGAGGTCATAGAAGGCATCATCGGCCTTGCCTGCATCTCTGACCACACACACACATGCAGTACACACACACACGCAGTACACACACATATGCAGTATACAGACACACACATGTAGCACACACACACACATGTAGCACACACACACACATGTAGCACACACACACACATGTAGCACACACACACATGCAGCACACATACACATCCAGCACACACACATTGACCACACACACACGCAGCACACACACACATGCAGCACACACACACACATGCAGTACACACACACACACATGCAGCACACACACACACATGCAGTACACACACACACACATGCAGCACACACACACACATGCAGTATACACACACACATGCAGCACACATACACATCCAGTACACACACACATGCAGCACACACACACACATGCAGTACACACACACACACATGCAGCACACACACACACATGCAGTACACACACACACACATGCAGCACACACACACACATGCAGTACACACACACACGCAGTACACACACACATGCAGCACACACACATCCAGTACACACACACGCAGTACACACACACATGCAGCACACACACACATGCAGTACACACACACACACGCAGTACACACACACACACATGCAGTACACACACACACACATCCAGTACACACACACGCAGTACACACACACATGCAGCACACACACACATGCAGTACACACACACATGCAGTACACACACACATGCAGTACACACACACATGCAGTACACACACACATGCAGTACACACACACACGCAGTACACACACACATGCAGTACACACACACATGCAGTACACACACACACGCAGTACACACACACACATGCAGTACACACACACACACAGTACACACACACACGCAGTACACACACACACACGCAGTACACACACACACGCAGTACACACACACATGCAGTACACACACACACATGCAGTACACACACACATGCAGTACACACACACACGCAGTACACACACACATGCAGTACACACACACACGCAGTACACACACACATGCAGTACACACACACACGCAGTACACACACACACGCAGTACACACACGCGCAGTACACACACACATGCAGTACACACACACACGCAGTACACACACACACGCAGTACACACACACACGCAGTACACACACACACGCAGTACACACACGCGCAGTACACACACACATGCAGTACACACACACATGCAGTACACACACACACGCAGTACACACACACACGCAGTACACACACATGCAGTACACACACACACACAGTACACACACACACGCAGTACACACACACACGCAGTACACACACACACGCAGTACACACACACACACAGTACACACACACATGCAGTACACACACACACGCAGTACACACACACATGCAGTACACACACACACGCAGTACACACACACATGCAGTACACACACACATGCAGCACACACACACATGCAGTACACACACACACATGCAGTACACACACACACGCAGTACACACACACACATGCAGTACACACACACATGCAGTACACACACACATGCAGTACACACACACACGCAGTACACACACACATGCAGTACACACACACATGCAGTACACACACACACGCAGTACACACACACACATGCAGTACACACACACATGCAGTACACACACACACACGCAGTACACACACACACACACACGCAGCACACACACACACATGCAGTACACACACACACACGCAGTACACACACACACACATGCAGTACACACACACATGCAGTACACACACACATGCAGTACACACACACACATGCAGTACACACACACACGCAGTACACACACACACGCAGTACACACACACACGCAGTACACACACATGCAGTACACACACACATGCAGCACACACACACACGCAGTACACACACACATGCAGTACACACACACACGCAGTACACACACATGCAGTACACACACACACGCAGTACACACACATGCAGTACACACACACGCAGCACACACGCACACATGCAGTATACACACACATGCAGTACACACACACATGCAGTACACACACACACGCAGTACACACACATGCAGTACACACACACATGCAGTACACACACACACGCAGTACACACACACACGCAGTACACACACATGCAGTACACACACACATGCAGTACACACACACACGCAGTACACACACATGCAGTACACACACACGCAGCACACACGCACACATGCAGTATACACACACATGCAGTACACACACACATGCAGTACATACACACACGCAGTACACACACACATGCAGTACATACACACACGCAGTACACACACACACGCAGTACACACACACATGCAGCACACACACACACACGCAGTACACACACACATGCAGTACATACACACACGCAGTACACACACACACGCAGTACACACACACACGCAGTACACACACACATGCAGTATACACACACACACGCAGTACACACACACACGCAGTACACACACACACGCAGTACACACACACACGCAGTACACACACACATGCAGCACACACACACGCAGTACACACACACACGCAGTACACACACACACGCAGTACACACACACACACGCAGTACACACACACATGCAGTATACACACACACATGCAGTACACACACACACGCAGTACACACACACACGCAGTACACACACACACGCAGTACACACACACACGCAGTACACACACACATGCAGCACACACACACGCAGTACACACACACATGCAGTACACACACACACGCAGCACACACACACATGCAGTACACACACACACGCAGTACACACACACATGCAGTACACACACACATGCAGCACACACACACGCAGTACACACACACATGCAGTACACACACACGCAGCACACACGCACACATGCAGCACACACACGCAGCACACACGCACACATGCAGCACACACACGCAGTATACACACACATGCAGTACACACACACATGCAGTACACACACACAGTACACACACACATGCAGTACACACACACATGCAGCACACACACACATGCAGTACACACACGCAGTACACACACACATGCAGTACACACACACATGCAGCACACACACACATGCAGTACACACACACACGCAGTACACACACACATGCAGTACACACACACACGCAGTACACACACACATGCAGTACACACACACATGCAGTACACACACACACGCAGTACACACACACACGTAGTACACACACACACATGCAGTACACACACACATGCAGTACACACACACACACACGCAGTACACACACACATGCAGTACACACACACACGCAGTACACACACACACGTAGTACAAACACACATCCAGTACACACACACATGCAGTACACACACACACGCAGTACACACACACATGCAGTACACACACACATGCAGTACACACACACACGCAGTACACACACACACGCAGTACACACACACAGTACACACACACATGCAGTACACACACACATGCAGCACACACACACATGCAGTACACACACGCAGTACACACACACACGCAGTACACACACACATGCAGTACACACACACATGCAGTACACACACACATGCAGTACACACACACACGCAGCACACACACACATGCAGTACACACACACATGCAGTACACACACACATGCAGTACACACACACATGCAGTACACACACACATGCAGTACACACACACATGCAGTACACACACACACACACGCAGTACACACACACATGCAGTACACACACACACTGTACACACACACATACAGTACACACACAGTACACACACACATACAGTACACACACACACAGTACACACACACATACAGTACACACACACATACAGTACACACACACACAGTACACACACACGCAGCACACACACACATGCAGTACACACACACATGCAGTATACCGACACACAGTACACACACATGCAGTACACACACACACAGTACACACACACATACAGTACACACACACACAGTACACACACACGCAGCACACACACACACATGCAGTACACACACACACATGCAGTATACCGACACACAGTACACACACATGCAGTACACACACACACACAGTACACACACACATACAGTACACACACAGTACACACACACATACAGTACACACACACACAGTACACACACACATACAGTACACACACACATACAGTACACACACACACAGTACACACACACGCAGCACACACACATGCAGTACACACACACATGCAGTATACCGACACACAGTACACACACATGCAGTACACACACACATACAGTACACACACACACAGTACACACACACATACAGTACACACACACATACAGTACACACACACGCAGCACACACACACAGTACACACACACATGCAGTATACCGACACACAGTACACACACATGCAGTACACACACACACACAGTACACACACACATGCAGCACACACACATACAGTACACACACACATACAGTACACACACACACAGTACACACACACATACAGTACACACACACATACAGTACACACACACACAGTACACACACACATGCAGTACACACACACATACAGTACACACACACATACAGTACACACACACACAGTACACACACACATACAGTACACACACACATACAGTACACACACACATACAGTACACACACACACACAGTACACACACACACACAGTACACACACACATGCAGTACACACACACATGCAGTACACACACACACGCAGTACACACACACATGCAGTACACACACACACGCAGCACACACACACACACAGTACACACACACACACAGTACACACACACACACAGTACACACACCCACACAGTACACACACACACACAGTACACACACACATACAGTACACACACACATACAGTACACACACACATACAGTACACACACACACACAGTACACACACACACACAGTACACACACACATACAGTACACACACACACACAGTACACACACACACACAGTACACACACACACACAGTACACACACACATACAGTACACACACACACACAGTACACACACACACACAGTACACACACACACCGTACACACACACACACATACAGTACACACACACAGTACACACACACATGCAGTACACACACACACGCAGCACACACACACATGCAGTACACACACACATACAGTACACACACACACAGTACACACACACATACAGTACACACACACACACAGTACACACACACGCAGCACACACACACGCAGCACACACACACAGTACACACACGTGTAGCCCCCCCCCCCGTGCCCCCCCTGCCCCCCCTGCCCCCCCTGCCCCCCCGTGCCCGACCCCACGACCCCCACTGTACCGTGACCCCTGGCAACCGCCACGTGACCGCGAGTCCGAAAACCGAAAGGCCGGCGGCCGTCGTGCACCCTGGGAAAAAAAAGTGACAGCTCGCCCCGCCCCCCCTCGCGACTAGCCCCGCCTACTTGACAATTAGCCCCGCCCCCTCCGTCAACTAGCCCCGCCCATTCCACAAGTAGCCCCGCCCACTTGACAATTAGCCCCGCCCCCTCCGCCGACTAGTCCCGCCCACTTGACAACTAGCCCCGCCCCCTCCATCAACTAGCCCCGCCCATTCCATAAGTAGCCCCGCCCACTTAATAATTAGCCCCGCCCCCTCCGCCGACTAGTCCCGCCCACTTGACAACTGGCCCCGCCCCCTCCGTCAACTAGCCCCGCCCATTCCACAAGTAGCCCCGCCCATTTGACCCTAGCAGGTGCCATGGGTTGCCTGCTGTGCCAGGCTAGGTGCATGAGGAGGAGGTCACGGGACAGACCCAGCAGGTGCCATGGGTTGACTGCTGTGCCAGGCTAGGTGCAGGAGGTCACGGGACAGACGCAGCAGGTGCCATGGGTTGCCTGCTGTGCCAGGCTAGGTACATGAGGAGGAGGTCACGGGACAGACGCAGCAGGTGCCATGGGTTGACTGCTGTGCCAGGCTAGGTGCAGGAGGTCACGGGACAGACCCAGCAGGTGCCATGGGTTGCCTGCTGTGCCAGGCTAGGTGCAGGATGTCACGGGACAGACCCAGCAGGTGCCATGGGTTGACTGCTGTGCCAGGCTAGGTGCAGGAGGAGGAGGTCACGGGACAGACCCAGCAGGTGCCATGGGTTGAGAGCCTGGGTTCAAGCCCTGGGTCTGGGTGTCTCTCTCTCTCTCAGGGGGTTCACGGTGGCCGTGTCGGAGACACTGAGACACCTGGGTTCAAGCCCTGGGTCTGGGTGTCTCTCTCTCTCTCAGGGGGTTCACGGTGGCCGTGTTGGAGACACTGGGAGCCTGGGTTCAAGCCCTGGGTCTGGGTGTCTCTCTCTCTATCAGGGGGTTCACGATGGCCGTGTCGGAGACACTGAGAGCCTGGGTTCAAGCCCTGGGTCTGGGTGTCTCTCTCTCTCTCAGGGGGTTCACGGTGGCCGTGTCGGAGACACTGAGACACCTGGGTTCAAGCCCTGGGTCTGGGTGTCTCTCTCTCTCTCAGGGGGTTCACGGTGGCCGTGTTGGAGACACTGGGAGCCTGGGTTCAAGCCCTGGGTCTGGGTGTCTCTCTCTCTATCAGGGGGTTCACGATGGCCGTGTCGGAGACACTGAGAGCCTGGGTTCAAGCCCTGGGTCTGGGTGTCTCTCTCTCTCTCAGGGGGTTCACGGTGGCCGTGTTGGAGACACTGGGAGCCTGGGTTCAAGCCCTGGGTCTGGGTGTCTCTCTCTCTATCAGGGGGTTCACGATGGCCGTGTCGGAGACACTGAGAGCCTGGGTTCAAGCCCTGGGTCTGGGTGTCTCTCTCTCTCTCAGGGGGTTCACGATGGCCGTGTTGGAGACACTGGGAGCCTGGGTTCAAGCCCTGGGTCTGGGTGTCTCTCTCTCTATCAGGGGGTTCACGATGGCCGTGTCGGAGACACTGAGAGCCTGGGTTCAAGCCCTGGGTCTGGGTGTCTCTCTCTCTCTCAGGGGGTTCACGGTGGCCGTGTCGGAGACACTGAGACACCTGGGTTCAAGCCCTGGGTCTGGGTGTCTCTCTCTCTCTCAGGGGGTTCACGGTGGCCGTGTTGGAGACACTGGGAGCCTGGGTTCAAGCCCTGGGTCTGGGTGTCTCTCTCTCTATCAGGGGGTTCACGATGGCCGTGTCGGAGACACTGAGAGCCTGGGTTCAAGCCCTGGGTCTGGGTGTCTCTCTCTCTCTCAGGGGGTTCACGATGGCCGTGTCGGAGACACTGAGAGCCTGGGTTCAAGCCCTGGGTCTGGGTGTATCTACAACACACACACACACCACACCTGTCTGTGTGTATGTACAGCTTTATTTCGCGAGATGTTGATGTTGTTTACAGCTTGTTGGCAGAGGTTCGCGGTTTGGGAGTCGTGGGCCGACCTGGTTAATACTGTGGGGGGGTTGCAGAGCAGATGATTGGAGACTGTGTGTGTGTAGTGTGTGTAGTGTGTGTGTAGTGTGTGTAGTGTGTGTGTAGTGTGTGTAGTGTGTGTGTAGTGTGTGTAGTGTGTGTGTAGTGTGTGTAGTGTGTGTGTAGTGTGTGGATGGGTGAGTGGGTGGGTGAGTGGGTGGGTGAGTGGGTGGGTGAGTGGGTAAGTGGGTGAGTGGTTGGGTGAATGGGTGGGTGAGTGAATAGGTGAGTGGGTGAGTGAGTGGGTGATTGGTTTGGTGAGTGAGTGGGGGAGTGAGTGGGTGAGTGAATGGGTGAGTGGGTGGGTGAGTGAATGGGTGAGTCGTTGGGTGAGTGAATGGGTGAATGAGTGAATGGGTGAGTGGGTGGGTGACTGGGTGAGTGAATGGGTGAGTGGGTGGGTGAGTGAATGGGTGCTTTGTTTGGTGAGTGAATAGGTGAGTGGGTGAGTGAATGGGTGAGTGAATGGGTTAATGGGTACGTGAGTGAATGGGTGAGTGGTTGCGTGAGTGGGTAGGTGAGTGGGTGAGTGAATGGGTGAGTGGGTGAGTGAATGGGTGAGTGGGTGGGTGGGTGAGTGGGTGGGTGAGTCGTTGAGTGACTTCTTGAGTTGGCGGTTGTCTGTTGGTGATTGGCGGTTGTCTGTTGGTGGTTGGCAATTGTCCGTTGGCGGTTGACAGTTGGTAGTTGGTGGATCACAGTTGGTGGTTGTCTGTTGGCAGTTGGTGGTTGTCTGTTAGTGGTTGTCTGTTAGTGGTTGTCTGTTGGCAGTTGGTGGTTGTCTGTTGGCAGTTGGTGGTTGTCTGTTAGTGGTTGTCTGTTAGTGGTTGTCTGTTGGCAGTTGGTGGTTGTCTGTTGGCAGTTGGTGGTTGTCTGTTGGTGGTTGTCTGTTGGCAGTTGGTGGTTGTCTGTTGGTGGTTGTCTGTTGTCTGTTGGTGGTTGTCTGTTGGTGGTTGTCTGTTGGTTGTCCGTTAATTGTGTGTTGACCGGCTCTCTGTGTTGCATTACATCACATTTCGATATTTTGCGATGTTATTTAATTTTTAGCGTGTCTTTCTCCTAATGTTCAAGCTTGCGTGCCGTGCCACGTCGTCATCTTACTTGCGCAGCAGCAACACGTTGCCGTCCACTCATTGATATGCTAATTCTCTCTGCCCCCTCCCTCTCTCCGTCCCCGCCCCCCCTCTCTATATTTAAGGGACCGTCACAGAAACGACCCCTCTCTCTGTGCCGATATGTGTCCTCTCTCTGTGTGTCCTTGTGATGTCTGTCTGCTTGTATGTCTTTCTATAGTTTTCTAGTTAGATTTTTGTTGCTATTTCTCTTATGCCTGATGATGATTGCTTGTGTTGCAATCGAAACGTCGCTATTATTTTAATTTATTATTTTATCTTTAGACGTGACTTAACCGAAAGAACCAAAGAATAATTCCTGCAGTCACGAAAGCTCCAAAAATTAAGATTGTCTCTTGGTGGTTGACAGTTGGCGGTTGTCTGTTAGTGGTTGTCTGTTGGCAGTTGGTGGTTGTCTGTTAGTGGTTGTCTGTTGGTGGTTGTCTGTTAGTGGTTGTCTGTTAGTGGTTGTCTGTTAGTGGTTGTCTGTTGGCAGTTGGTGGTTGTCTGTTGGCAGTTGGTGGTTGTCTGTTGGTGGTTGTCTGTTAGTGGTTGTCTGTTAGTGGTTGTCTGTTAGTGGTTGTCTGTTGGCAGTTGGTGGTTGTCTGTTGGCAGTTGGTGGTTGTCTGTTGGTGGTTGTCTGTTAGTGGTTGTCTGTTAGTGGTTGTCTGTTAGTGGTTGTCTGTTGGCAGTTGGTGGTTGTCTGTTGGCAGTTGGTGGTTGTCTGTTGGCAGTTGGTGGTTGTCTGTTAGTGGTTGTCTGTTGGTGGTTGTCTGTTAGTGGTTGTCTGTTAGTGGTTGTCTGTTAGTGGTTGTCTGTTGGCAGTTGGTGGTTGTCTGTTGGCAGTTGGTGGTTGTCTGTTGGTGGTTGTCTGTTAGTGGTTGTCTGTTAGTGGTTGTCTGTTAGTGGTTGTCTGTTGGCAGTTGGTGGTTGTCTGTTGGCAGTTGGTGGTTGTCTGTTGGTGGTTGTCTGTTGGCAGTTAGTGGTTGTCTGTTGGCAGTTGGTGGTTGTCTGTTGGCAGTTGGTGGTTGTCTGTTGGTGGTTGTCTGTTGGCAGTTGGCGGTTGCCTATTGGTGGTTGAAAGTTGTCGGTTGTCCGTTAGTGGTTGAAAGTGGGCGGTTGGCGGTTGTCTGTTGCCAGTTGGCGGTTGTTTGCTGGCGGATGGCGGTTGCCTGTTGGTGGTTGTCTGTTGGCGGTTGCCTGTTGGCGGTTTGTCCGCTGGTGCCGGTCACAGCTCCTGTTTGACGCTTGCTCTCACTCCCGGCTTGTAGATCGGAGAGCGTCGCTTTGGGTCGTCGTCATCACCGTCACTACCGTCACCAGCGCGGTCACCGCCGCCGTTACCACCGTCACCCGCCTCCTTCCTCGCCGTCTCTTGCGGGTAAACCACCACGCACAGCTTCTGTGCGTTGAACGTCATCCACTCTGCACGCAACACAAAGACAAAGGTCCGCCGTGTAGGCTCTAACAGACTGTTGGGGCAAGTGCTGTTAGCGAGTAGCACCAGGTACTCATTTGAGGCTGAATCGACTTAGGGGAGGCCCAGGATCGGTGTAGACACACACACACGTGACACACACACAGACACACACACAACAACAAGTGCCATTCGCCACTAAGTGGTGATGACGTCACCATGGCGCTTGTGCCAGGCCATGTGCACCTTGAGGCTACCACGTGAAGTGTCGAACGCCCGCTGGCAGGAGGTCACGGGGCAGACCCAGCAGGTGCCACGGGTCGACTGACCGAGACGACTGGCTGATGCACCACCTGTGCCCCCTACTGTGCAACTTGCTGTGCTTTAGCCACCCGCTACCACCACCACCCACTCCACCACTACACCACCACCTCTACCACCACCACCCCCCCACCACCACCACGTCCCTCACCCACGAACGCCTCGAAAGCACGTGGCTTGCTCCGCCAGTGCACGCCTGCGTAGTACACGGGCACCCCGGTGAGCATGATGGCGAGCCCCATGCCGCACACCACGGGCTCGGAGATGAGGCTGAAGATGAGCAGGAAGGCCCAGAAGAGGAGGTAGATGACGGGGAAGGCCACGCTGATCTGTGCACACAGAGATACATAGACACACAGAGATACACACAGAGACACACACAGAGACACACAGAAGAGGAGGCAGATGACGGGGAAGGCCACGCTGATCTGTGCACACAGAGATACATAGACACACAGAGATACACACAGAGACACACACAGAGACACACAGAAGAGGAGGTAGATGACGGGGAAGGCCACGCTGATCTGTGCACACAGAGATACATAGACACACAGATACACAGAGACACACACAGAGAGAGACACAGAGAGAGACACACACAGAGACACACAGAAGAGGAGGTAGATGACGGGAAAGGCCACGCTGATCTGTGCACACAGAGATACATAGACACACAGAGATACACACAGAGACACACACAGAGACACACAGAAGAGGAGGTAGATGACGGGGAAGGCCACGCTGATCTGTGCACACAGAGATACATAGACACACAGAGATACACACAGAGACACACACAGAGACACACAGAAGAGGAGGTAGATGACGGGGAAGGCCACGCTGATCTGTGCACACAGAGATACATAGACACAGAGATACACACAGAGACACACACAGAGACACACAGAAGAGGAGGTAGATGACGGGGAAGGCCACGCTGATCTGTGCACACAGAGATACACACAGAGATACACACAGAGACACACACAGAGACACACAGAAGAGGAGGTAGATGACGGGGAAGGCCACGCTGATCTGTGCACACAGAGATACATAGACACACAGAGATACACACAGAGACACACACAGAGAGAGACACAGAGAGAGACACAGAGAGAGACACACACAGAGACACACAGAAGAGGAGGTAGATGACGGGGAAGGCCACGCTGATCTGTGCACACAGAGATACATAGACACACAGAGATACACACAGAGACACACACAGAGACACACAGAAGAGGAGGTAGATGACGGGGAAGGCCACGCTGATCTGTGCACACAGAGATACATAGACACAGAGATATACATAGACACACAGATAGATACATACACACAGACAGAGACACACAGAAGAGGAGGTAGATGACGGGGAAGGCCACGCTGATCTGTGCACACAGAGATACATAGACACAGAGATATACATAGACACACAGATAGATACATACACACAGACAGAGACACACAGAAGAGGAGGTAGATGACGGGGAAGGCCACGCTGATCTGTGCACACAGAGATACATAGACACAGAGATATACATAGACACACAGATAGATACATACACACAGACAGAGACACACAGAAGAGGAGGTAGATGACGGGGAAGGCCACGCTGATCTGTGCACACAGAGATACCTAGACACAGAGATATACATAGACACACAGATAGATACATACACACACACAGAGACACACAGAAGAGGAGGTAGATGATGGGGAAGGCCACGCTGATCTGTGCACACAGAGATACATAGACACACAGAGATACACACAGAGACACACAGAGACACAGAGATACACACAGAGATACACACACAGAGATACACAGAGATACACAGAGATACAGACACAGAGATAGAGACACACAGAGACACACAGAAGAGGAGGTAGATGACGGGGAAGGCCACGCTGATCTGTGCACACAGAGATACATAGACACAGAGATACATAGACACACAGATAGATACATACACACAGACAGAGACACACAGAAGAGGAGGTAGATGACGGGGAAGGCCACGCTGATCTGTGCACACAGAGATACATAGACACACAGATAGATACATACACACACACAGAGATACACACAGAGATACACACAGAGACACACACAGAGACACACACAGAGACACACAGAAGAGGAGGTAGATGACGGGGAAGGCCACGCTGATCTGTGCACACAGAGATACATAGACACACAGAGATACACACAGAGACACACAGAGACACAGAGATACACACAGAGATACACACACACAGAGATACACAGAGATACACAGAGATACAGACACAGAGATAGAGACACACAGAGACACACAGAAGAGGAGGTAGATGACGGGGAAGGCCACGCTGATCTGTGCACACAGAGATACATAGACACACAGATACACAGAGACACACACAGAGAGAGACACAGAGAGAGACACACACAGAGACACACAGAAGAGGAGGTAGATGACGGGGAAGGCCACGCTGATCTGTGCACACAGAGATACATAGACACAGAGATAGATAGAGATACACACAGAGACACACAGAGATACACACACACAGAGATAGAGACACACACAGAGATACATAGACACAGAGATAGATAGAGATACACACAGAGACACACAGAGATACACACACACAGAGATAGAGACACACACAGAGATACATAGACACAGAGATAGATAGAGATACACACAGAGACACACAGAGATACACACACACAGAGATAGAGACACACACAGAGATACATAGACACAGAGATAGATAGAGATACACACAGAGACACACAGAGATACACACACACAGAGATAGAGACACACACAGAGATACATAGACACAGAGATAGATAGAGATACACACAGAGACACACAGAGATACACACACACAGAGATAGAGACACACACAGAGATACAGATACAGACACAGAGACACACACAGAGACACACAGAGATACAGACACACAGAGACACAGAGATACACACACACACAGATACAGAGATACACAGAGATACAGATACAGAGATACAGACACACAGAGACACACACAGAGATAGAGACACACAGAGACACACACACACAGAGACACACACACAGAGACACACAGAGAGATACACAGATACAGACACACACAGAGATAGAGACACACAGAGACACACACACAGAGACACACAGAGACACACACACACAGAGATAGAGACACACACATAGATACATAGACACAGAGATAGATAGAGATACACACAGAGATACACACACACAGAGATAGAGACACACACAGAGATACAGATACAGACACAGAGACACACACAGAGACACACACAGAGATACACACAGAGATACACACAGAGAGAGACACACAGAGACACACACAGACACACACACAGAGACACACACAGAGAGAGACACAGAGAGAGATAGATACAGACACACACAGAGACACACAGAGATACATACACACACAGAGATACACACAGAGATACACACAGAGATACACGCAGAGATACACACACAGAGACACACAGAGAGAGACACACACAGACACACACACAGAGACACACACAGAGAGAGACACAGAGAGAGATAGATACAGACACACACAGAGACACAGAGATAGAGACACAGAGATACACACACACACACACACAGATACACAGAGATACACAGAGATACAGATACAGACATACACAGATATACAGAGACACACACAGACACACACACAGACACACAGAGACACACAGACACACAGAGACACACAGATACAGGCACATATAGATACACACAGATACAGACACACAGATACAGACACACAGACACACAGTGACACACAGATACAGACACAGATAGAGACACACAGATACAGACACACAGATACAGACACACAGAGACACACAGATACAGACACACAGATACAGACACACAGACACACAGTGACACACAGATACAGACACAGATAGAGACACACAGATACAGACACACAGATACAGACACACAGAGACACACAGATACAGACACACAGAGACACACAGATACAGACACACAGATACAGACACACAGATACAGACACACAGACACACAGTGACACACAGATACAGACACAGATACAGACACACAGATACAGACACACAGAGACACACAGATACAGACACACAGATACAGACACACAGACACACACACACACAGACACACAGATACAGACACACAGATACAGACACACAGACACACACACACACAGGCACACAGATACAGACACACAGATACAGACACACAGAGACACACAGATACAGACACACAGAGACACACAGATACAGACACACAGAGACACACAGATACAGACACACAGATACAGACACACAGACACACAGATACACACAGATACAGACACACAGATAGAGACACACAGAGACACGCAGATACAGACACACAGAGACACACAGATACAGACACAGAGAGACACACAGATACAGACACACAGAGACACACAGATACAGACACACAGATACAGACACACAGATACAGACACACAGATACAGACACACAGATACAGACACACAGAGACACACAGATACAGACACACAGAGACACACAGATACAGACACACAGATACAGACACACAGACACACACAGACACACAGATACAGACACACGGTGGCCTGGCCGTGTCAGGGTGACCAGGGTAGCTGTGTCATGGTGACTACGGTGTCCGTGTCAGGGTGCTTGCCGTGTCAGAGTGACCAGGGTAGCTGTGTCAGGGTGACCAGGCTGGCTGTGTCAGGGTGACCAGGCTGGCTGTGTCAGGGTGACCAGGCTAGCTGTGTCAGGGTGACCAGGCTAGCTGTGTCAGGGTGACCAGGTTAGCTGTGTCAGGGTGACCAGGGTGGCTGTGTCAGGGTGACCAGGCTAGCTGTGTCAGGGTGACCAGGCTGGCTGTGTCAGGGTGACCAGGCTAGCTGTGTCAGGGTGACCAGGGTGACCAGGCTAGCTGTGTCAGGGTGACCAGGGTGGCTGTGTGAGGGTGACCAGGGTGACCAGGCTAGCTGTGTCAGGGTGACCAGGGTGGCTGTGTCAGGGTGACCAGGCTAGCTGTGTCAGGGTGACCAGGCTAGCTGTGTCAGGGTGACCAGGGTGACCAGGCTAGCTGTGTCAGGGTGACCAGGGTGGCTGTGTCAGGGTGACCAGGCTGGCTGTGTCAGGGTGACCAGGCTAGCTGTGTCAGGGTGACCAGGGTGGCTGTGTCAGGGTGACCAGGCTGGCTGTGTCAGGGTGACCAGGCTAGCTGTGTCAGGGTGACCAGGCTAGCTGTGTCAGGGTGACCAAGGTGACCAGGCTAGCTGTGTCAGGGTGACCAGGCTAGCTGTGTCAGGGTGACCAGGGTGGCTGTGTCAGGGTGACCAGACTAGCTGTGTCAGGGTGACCAAGGTGACCAGGCTAGCTGTGTCAGGGTGACCAGGGTGACCAGGCTAGCTGTGTCAGGGTGACCAGGCTAGCTGTGTCAGGGTGACCAGAGTGACCAGGCTAGCTGTGTCAGGGTGACCAGGCTAGCTGTGTCAGGGTGACCAGGCTGGCTGTGTCAGGGTGACCAGGCTGGTGGCTGTGTCAGGGTGACCAGGCTGGTGGACGTGTCAGGTTGACTACGGTTGACGTGTCGACCTTGATGGGGCGGTGGAGCTCCGGCTGCCGCCAGCGCAGCACCAGCTGCCCGGCCACCGTCACCCCGTAGAAGAGGTAGTTGATGAAGCCCACGTAGTTGATGAGAGTGTACATGTCACTTGTCAGTAACATCAGTAGCGTGGTGACACACTGTGTGGGGTAGAGAGAGAGAGTGACACATTGTACATGTCACTTGTCAGTTGCATCAGTAGCGTGGTGACACACTGTGTGGGGTAGAGAGAGAGAGTGACACATTGTACATGTCACTTGTCAGTTGCATCAGTAGCGTGGTGACACACTGTGTGGGGTAGAGAGAGAGAGTGACACATTGTACATGTCACTTGTCAGTTGCATCAGTAGCGTGGTGACACACTGTGTGGGGTAGAGAGAGAGAGTGACACATTGTACATGTCACTTGTCAGTAACATCAGTAGCGTGGTGACACACTGTGTGGGGTAGAGAGAGAGTGACACATTGTACATGTCACTTGTCAGTTGCATCAGTAGCGTGGTGACACACTGTGTGGGGTAGAGAGAGAGAGTGACACATTGTACATGTCACTTGTCAGTTGCATCAGTAGCGTGGTGACACACTGTGTGGGGTAGAGAGAGAGAGTGACACATTGTACATGTCACTTGTCAGTTGCATCAGTAGCGTGGTGACACACTGTGTGGGGTAGAGAGAGAGAGTGACACATTGTACATGTCACTTGTCAGTTGCATCAGTAGCGTGGTGACACACTGTGTGGGGTAGGGAGAGAGAGTGACACATTGTACATGTCACTTGTCAGTTGCATCAGTAGCGTGGTGACACACTGTGTGGGGTAGAGAGAGAGAGTGACACATTGTACATGTCACTTGTCAGTTGCATCAGTAGCGTGGTGACACACTGTGTGGGGTAGAGAGAGAGAGTGACACATTGTACATGTCACTTGTCAGTTGCATCAGTAGCGTGGTGACACACTGTGTGGGGTAGGGAGAGAGTGACACATTGTACATGTCACTTGTCAGTTGCATCAGTAGCGTGGTGACACACTGTGTGGGGTAGAGAGAGAGTGTGACACATTGTACATGTCACTTGTCAGTTGCATCAGTAGCGTGGTGACACACTGTGTGGGGTAGAGAGAGAGTGACACATTGTACATGTCACTTGTCAGTTACATCAGTAGCGTGGTGACACACTGTGTGGGGTAGAGAGAGAGTGACACATTGTACATGTCACTTGTCAGTTGCATCAGTAGCGTGGTGACACACTGTGTGGGGTAGAGAGAGAGAGTGACACATTGTACATGTCACTTGTCAGTTGCATCAGTAGCGTGGTGACACACTGTGTGGGGTAGAGAGAGAGAGTGACACATTGTACATGTCACTTGTCAGTTGCATCAGTAGCGTGGTGACACACTGTGTGGGGTAGAGAGAGAGAGTGACACATTGTACATGTCACTTGTCAGTTGCATCAGTAGCGTGGTGACACACTGTGTGGGGTAGAGAGAGAGAGAGACACATTGTACATGTCACTTGTCAGTTGCATCAGTAGCGTGGTGACACACTGTGTGGGGTAGAGAGAGAGTGACACATTGTACATGTCACTTGTCAGTTGCATCAGTAGCGTGGTGACACACTGTGTGGGGTAGGGAGAGAGAGTGACACATTGTACATGTCACTTGTCAGTTGCATCAGTAGCGTGGTGACACACTGTGTGGGGTAGAGAGAGAGAGTGACACATTGTACATGTCACTTGTCAGTTGCATCAGTAGCGTGGTGACACACTGTGTGGGGTAGAGAGAGAGAGTGACACATTGTACATGTCACTTGTCAGTTGCATCAGTAGCGTGGTGACACACTGTGTGGGGTAGGGAGAGAGTGACACATTGTACATGTCACTTGTCAGTAGCATCAGTAGCGTGGTGACACACTGTGTGGGGTAGAGAGAGAGAGTGACACATTGTACATGTCACTTGTCAGTTGCATCAGTAGCGTAGTGACACACTGTGTGGGGTAGAGAGAGAGAGTGACACATTGTACATGTCACTTGTCAGTTGCATCAGTAGCGTGGTGACACACTGTGTGGGGTAGGGAGAGAGTGACACATTGTACATGTCACTTGTCAGTTGCATCAGTAGCGTGGTGACACACTGTGTGGGGTAGAGAGAGAGAGTGACACATTGTACATGTCACTTGTCAGTTGCATCAGTAGCGTGGTGACACACTGTGTGGGGTAGAGAGAGAGAGTGACACATTGTACATGTCACTTGTCAGTTGCATCAGTAGCGTGGTGACACACTGTGTGGGGTAGAGAGAGAGAGTGACACATTGTACATGTCACTTGTCAGTTGCATCAGTAGCGTGGTGACACACTGTGTGGGGTAGAGAGAGAGTGACACATTGTACATGTCACTTGTCAGTTGCATCAGTAGCGTGGTGACACACTGTGTGGGGTAGAGAGAGAGAGTGACACATTGTACATGTCACTTGTCAGTTGCATCAGTAGCGTGGTGACACACTGTGTGGGGTAGAGAGAGAGAGTGACACATTGTACATGTCACTTGTCAGTTGCATCAGTAGCGTGGTGACACACTGTGTGGGGTAGAGAGAGAGTGACACATTGTACATGTCACTTGTCAGTTGCATCAGTAGCGTGGTGACACACTGTGTGGGGTAGGGAGAGAGTGACACATTGTACATGTCACTTGTCAGTTGCATCAGTAGCGTGGTGACACACTGTGTGGGGTAGGGAGAGAGTGACACATTGTACATGTCACTTGTCAGTTGCATCAGTAGCGTGGTGACACACTGTGTGGGGTAGAGAGAGAGAGTGACACATTGTACATGTCACTTGTCAGTTGCATCAGTAGCGTGGTGACACACTGTGTGGGGTAGAGAGAGAGAGTGACACATTGTACATGTCACTTGTCAGTTGCATCAGTAGCGTGGTGACACACTGTGTGGGGTAGAGAGAGAGAGTGACACATTGTACATGTCACTTGTCAGTAACATCAGTAGCGTGGTGACACACTGTGTGGGGTAGAGAGAGAGAGTGACACATTGTACATGTCACTTGTCAGTTGCATCAGTAGCGTGGTGACACACTGTGTGGGGTAGAGAGAGAGAGTGACACATTGTACATGTCACTTGTCAGTTGCATCAGTAGCGTGGTGACACACTGTGTGGGGTAGAGAGAGAGTGACACATTGTACATGTCACTTGTCAGTAACATCAGTAGCGTGGTGACACACTGTGTGGGGTAGAGAGAGAGAGTGACACATTGTACATGTCACTTGTCAGTTGCATCAGTAGCGTGGTGACACACTGTGTGGGGTAGAGAGAGAGAGTGACACATTGTACATGTCACTTGTCAGTTGCATCAGTAGCGTGGTGACACACTGTGTGGGGTAGAGAGAGAGAGTGACACATTGTACATGTCACTTGTCAGTTGCATCAGTAGCGTGGTGACACACTGTGTGGGGTAGAGAGAGAGAGTGACACATTGTACATGTCACTTGTCAGTTGCATCAGTAGCGTGGTGACACACTGTGTGGGGTAGAGAGAGAGAGTGACACATTGTACATGTCACTTGTCAGTTGCATCAGTAGCGTGGTGACACACTGTGTGGGGTAGAGAGAGAGTGACACATTGTACATGTCACTTGTCAGTTGCATCAGTAGCGTGGTGACACACTGTGTGGGGTAGAGAGAGAGAGTGACACATTGTACATGTCACTTGTCAGTTGCATCAGTAGCGTGGTGACACACTGTGTAGTGTATAGTAGTGTATAGTGTAGTGTATAATAGTGTAGTGTGGTGTGTAGTGTATAGTGTAGTGTATAGTGTAGTGCATAGTGTAGTGTATAGTGTAGTGTATAGTGTAGTGTGTAGTGTATAGTGTAGTGTATAGTAGTGTAGTGTATAGTGTAGTGTATAGTGTAGTATATAGTGTAGTGTAGTGTATAGTGTATAGTGTAGTCTATAGTGTAGTGTGTAGTGTATAGTGTAGTGTATAGTATAGTGTATAGTGTATAGTAGTGTATAGTGAAGTGTATAGTGTAGTGTATAGTGTAGTGTATAGTAGTGTATAGTGTATAGTAGTGTATAGTGTAGTGTATAGTGTAGTGTATAGTGTAGTGTATAGTAGTGTATAGTGTAGTGTATAGTGTAGTGTATAGTGTAGTGTATAGTATAGTGTATAGTGTAGTGTATAGTGTAGTGTATAGTGTAGTGTATAGTGTAGTGTATAGTGTAGTGTATAGTGTAGTGTATAATGTAGTGTATAGTGTAGTGTGTAGTGTAGTGTGTAGTGTAGTGTATAGTATATAGTGTAGTGTATAATGTAGTGTAGTATATAGTGTAGTGTATAGTGTAGTATATAGTGTAGTGTTTAGTGTATAGTGTAGTGTATAGTGTAGTGTATAGTGTAGTGTATAGTGTATAGTATAGTGTAGTGTATAGTGTAGTGTATAGTGTATAGTGTAGTGTATAGTGTAGTGTGTAGTGTAGTGTGTAGTGTATAGTGTAGTGTATAGTGTAGTGTATAGTGTAGTATATAGTGTAGTGTATAGTGTAGTATATAGTGTAGTGTATAGTGTAGTGTGTAGTGTATAATGTAGTGTATAGTGTAGTGTATAGTGTAGTATATAGTGTAGTGTATAGTGTAGTGTATAGTGTATAGTGTAGTGTTTAGTGTAGTGTGTAGTGTATAATGTAGTGTATAGTGTATAATGTAGTGTATAGTGTATAATGTAGTGTATAGTGTATAATGTAGTATATAGTGTAGTGTATAGTGTAGTGTATAATGTAGTGTATAGTATAGTGTGTAGTGTATAGTGTAGTGTAGTGGCACTCACGGTGAAGAGGAGTGCTGGGATGGGGGTGCATCTCTGCACGTGGATCATGGCCAGCAGGCTGGGGAGGTGACCCTCGCGGGCACCCGCGAAAAATAACCTGCGGGGAGGAGAGGGGGGGGGGGGTGAGGGGGGGTGAGGGGGGTGAGGGGGGTGACTGGGTGAGGAGGAGAGGGGGGGGGTTAGGGGGGGTGAGGGGGGTGAGGGGGGTGAGGAGGTGGGGAGGAGAGGGGGGGGGTTAGGGGGGGTGAGGGGGGTGAGGGGGGTGAGGAGGTGGGGAGGAGAGGGGGGGGGTGAGGGGGGGTGAGGGGGGTGAGGGGGGTGAGGAGGTGGGGAGGAGAGGGGGGGGGTTAGGGGGGGTGAGGGGGGTGAGGGGGGTGAGGAGGTGGGGAGGAGAGGGGGGGGGTTAGGGGGGGTGAGGGGGGTGAGGGGGGTGATGAGGTGGGGAGGAGAGGGGGGGGGTGAGGGGGGTGAGGGGGGTGAGGAGGTGGGGAGGAGAGGGGGGGGGTTAGGGGGGGTGAGGGGGGTGAGGGGGGTGAGGAGGTGGGGAGGAGAGGGGGGGGGTTAGGGGGGGTGAGGGGGGTGAGGGGGGTGAGGAGGTGGGGAGGAGAGGGGGGGGGTGAGGGGGGGTGAGGAGGTGGGGAGGAGAGGGGGGGGGGGGTGAGGGGGGTGAGTGGGTGAGGGGGGAGAGTGGGTGAGGGGGGGGGGTGAGTGGGTGAGGGGGGTGAGGGGGGTGAGGAGGTGGGGAGGAGAGGGGGGGGTGAGTGGGTGAGGGGGGGGGGGTGAGGGGGTGAGGAGGGGGGTGAGTGGGTGAGGGGGGGGTGAGGAGGTGAGGGGGGGGTGAGGGGGTGAGGTGAGGAGGGGGGTGAGTGGGTGAGGGGGTGGGGGGGTGAGTGGGTGAGTGGGTGAGTGGGTGAGGAGGGGGGTGAGTGGGTGAGTGGGTGAGTGGGTGAGGTGAGGGGGGGTGAGTGGGTGAGTAGGGGGGTGAGTGGGTGAGTGGGTGAGTGGGTGAGGTGAGGGGGTGAGGGGGTGAGGAGGGGGGTGAGTGGGTGAGGAGGTGAGGGGGGTGAGTGGGTGAGTGGGTGAGTGGGTGAGGTGAGGGGGGGTGAGTGGGTGAGTGGGGTGAGTGGGTGAGGGGGGTGAGGAGGTGGGGAGGAGAGGGGGGGGTGAGTGGGTGAGTGGGTGAGTGGGTGAGGTGAGGGGGGGTGAGTGGGTGAGTGGGGTGAGTGGGTGAGGGGGGTGAGGAGGTGGGGAGGAGAGGGGGGGGTGAGTGGGTGAGTGGGTGAGTGGGTGAGGTGAGGGGGGGGTGAGTGGGTGAGTGGGGTGAGTGGGTGAGGGGGGTGAGGAGGTGGGGAGGAGAGGGGGGGGGGTGAGTGGGTGAGTGGGTGAGTGGGTGAGGTGAGGGGGGTGAGTGGGTGAGTGGGGTGAGTGGGTGAGGGGGGTGAGGAGGTGGGGAGGAGAGGGGGGGGTGAGTGGGTGAGTGGGTGAGTGGGTGAGGGGGTGGGGGGGTGAGTGGGTGAGTGGGTGAGTAGGGGGGTGAGTGGGTGAGTAGGGGGGTGAGTGGGGTGAGTGGGTGAGTGGGTGAGGAGGGGGGTGAGTGGGTGAGGGGGGTGAGTGGGTGAGGTGAGGGGGGTGAGTGGGTGAGTGGGTGAGGTGAGGGGGGGTGAGTGGGTGAGGGGTGTCACCTGGAGGAGGTGAGGGGGGTGAGTGGGTGAGTAGGGGGGTGAGTGGGGTGAGTGGGTGAGTGGGTGAGGGGTGTCACCTGGAGGAGGTGAGTGGGTGAGTGGGTGAGGTGGGGGGGTGAGTGGGGTGAGTGGGTGAGTGGGTGAGGGGTGTCACCTGGAGGAGGTGAGGGGGGTGAGTGGGTGAGTAGGGGGGTGAGTGGGGTGAGTGGGTGAGTGGGTGAGGGGTGTCACCTGGAGGAGGTGAGTGGGTGAGTGGGTGAGGTGGGGGGGTGAGTGGGGTGAGTGGGTGAGTGGGTGAGGGGTGTCACCTGGAGGAGGTGAGGGGGGTGAGTGGGTGAGTAGGGGGGTGAGTGGGTGAGTGGGGTGAGTGGGTGAGGGGGGTGAGGAGGTGGGGAGGAGAGGGGGGGGTGAGTGGGTGAGTGGGTGAGTGGGTGAGGTGAGGGGGGGTGAGTGGGTGAGTGGGGTGAGTGGGTGAGGGGGGTGAGGAGGTGGGGAGGAGAGGGGGGGGGGTGAGTGGGTGAGTGGGTGAGTGGGTGAGGTGAGGGGGGGTGAGTGGGTGAGTGGGGTGAGTGGGTGAGGGGGGTGAGGAGGTGGGGAGGAGAGGGGGGGGTGAGTGGGTGAGTGGGTGAGGTGAGGGGGGGTGAGTGGGTGAGTGGGGTGAGTGGGTGAGGGGGGTGAGGAGGTGGGGAGGAGAGGGGGGGGTGAGTGGGTGAGTGGGTGAGTGGGTGAGGGGGTGGGGGGGTGAGTGGGTGAGTGGGTGAGTAGGGGGGTGAGTGGGTGAGTAGGGGGGTGAGTGGGGTGAGTGGGTGAGTGGGTGAGGAGGGGGGTGAGTGGGTGAGGGGGGGTGAGTGGGTGAGGTGAGGGGGGTGAGTGGGTGAGTGGGTGAGTGGGTGAGGTGAGGGGGGGTGAGTGGGTGAGGGGTGTCACCTGGAGGAGGTGAGGGGGGTGAGTGGGTGAGTAGGGGGGTGAGTGGGGTGAGTGGGTGAGTGGGTGAGGGGTGTCACCTGGAGGAGGTGAGGGGGGTGAGTGGGTGAGTAGGGGGGTGAGTGGGTGAGTGGGGTGAGTGGGTGAGGGGGGTGAGGAGGTGGGGAGGAGAGGGGGGGGTGAGTGGGTGAGTGGGTGAGGTGAGGGGGGGTGAGTGGGTGAGTGGGGTGAGTGGGTGAGGGGGGTGAGGAGGTGGGGAGGAGAGGGGGGGGGTGAGTGGGTGAGTGGGTGAGTGGGTGAGGTGAGGGGGGGTGAGTGGGTGAGTGGGGTGAGTGGGTGAGGGGGGTGAGGAGGTGGGGAGGAGAGGGGGGGGGTGAGTGGGTGAGTGGGTGAGTGGGTGAGGTGAGGGGGGGTGAGTGGGTGAGTGGGGTGAGTGGGTGAGGGGGGTGAGGAGGTGGGGAGGAGAGGGGGGGGTGAGTGGGTGAGTGGGTGAGTGGGTGAGTAGGGGGGTGAGTGGGGTGAGTGGGTGAGTGGGTGAGGAGGGGGGTGAGTGGGTGAGGGGGGTGAGTGGGTGAGGTGAGGGGGGTGAGTGGGTGAGTGGGTGAGTGGGTGAGGTGAGGGGGGGTGAGTGGGTGAGGGGTGTCACCTGGAGGAGGTGAGGGGGGTGAGTGGGTGAGTAGGGGGGTGAGTGGGGTGAGTGGGTGAGTGGGTGAGGGGTGTCACCTGGAGGAGGTGAGTGGGTGAGTGGGTGAGTAGGGGGGTGAGTGGGTGAGTGGGGTGAGTGGGTGAGGGGGGTGAGGAGGTGGGGAGGAGAGGGGGGGTGAGTGGGTGAGTGGGTGAGTGGGTGAGGTGAGGGGGGGTGAGTGGGTGAGTGGGGTGAGTGGGTGAGGGGGGTGAGGAGGTGGGGAGGAGAGGGGGGGGTGAGTGGGTGAGTAGGGGGGTGAGTGAGGTGAGGGGGTGAGGGGGTGAGGGGGTGAGTGGGTGAGGGGTGTCACCTGGAGGAGGTGAGGGGGGTGAGTGGGTGAGTAGGGGGGTGAGTGGGGTGAGTGGGTGAGTGGGTGAGTAGGGGGGTGAGTGGGGTGAGTGGGTGAGTGGGTGAGGGGTGTCACCTGGAGGAGGTGAGGGGGGTGAGTGGGTGAGTAGGGGGGTGAGTGGGTGAGTGGGTGAGTAGGGGGGTGAGTGGGGTGAGTGGGTGAGTGGGTGAGTAGGGGGGTGAGTGGGTGAGGGGGTGAGTGGGTGAGGGGGTGAGTAGGGGGGTGAGTGGGTGAGGGGGTGAGTGGGTGAGTGGGTGAGTAGGGGGGTGAGTGGGTGAGGGGGGTGAGTGGGTGAGGAGGGGGGTGAGGGGGTGAGGAGGGGGGTGAGTGGGTGAGTGGGTGAGGAGGGTGAGGGGGGTGAGTGGGTGAGTGGGTGAGGAGGGGGGGGGTGAGTGGGTGAGGTGAGGGGGGTGAGTGGGTGAGTGGGTGAGTGGGTGAGTAGGGGGGTGAGTGGGTGAGTGGGTGAGTAGGGGGGTGAGTGGGTGAGTAGGGGGGTGAGTGGGGTGAGTGGGTGAGTGGGTGAGTGGGTGAGGTGAGGGGGGATGAGTGGGTGAGTGGGTGAGGTGAGGGGGGGTGAGGGGGTGAGGGGTGTCACCTGGAGGAGGTGAAGAGTGAACCGTTGACTCCTCCGAAGGTGGACAGCGCGACAGAGATGGGCATCACCCACGACATCACCCCCAGCAGCTTGTTGCCGAACGTCTGGGACGACACGAGGAGACGCGGGGGAGACACAGAGACACGGAGACACGGGTGAGACACAGAGACACGGGGAGAGTGAGACACAGAGACACGGGGGAGACACGGGGAGAGTGAGACACAGAGACACGGGGAGAGTGAGACACAGAGACACGGGGGAGACACGGGGAGAGTGAGACACAGAGACACGGGGGAGACACGGGGGAGACACGGGGAGAGTGAGACACAGAGACACGGGGAGAGTGAGACACAGAGACACGGGGGAGACACGGGGAGAGTGAGACACAGAGACACGGGGAGAGTGAGACACGGGGGAGACACGGGGAGAGTGAGACACGGGGACACGGGGAGAGTGAGACACGGGGAGAGTGAGACACGGGGACACGGGGAGAGTGAGACACGGGGACACGGGGAGAGTGAGACACGGGGAGAGTGAGACACGGGGACACGGGGAGAGTGAGACACGGGGACACGGGGAGAGTGAGACACGGGGACACGGGGAGAGTGAGACACGGGGACACGGGGAGAGTGAGACACGGGGACACGGGGAGAGTGAGACACGGGGACACGGGGAGAGTGAGACACGGGGACACGGGGAGAGTGAGACACGGGGAGAGTGAGACACAGAGACACGGGGAGAGTGAGACACGGGGAGAGTGAGACACGGGGACACGGGGAGAGTGAGACACGGGGACACGGGGAGAGTGAGACACGGGGACACGGGGAGAGTGAGACACTGAGACACGGGGAGAGTGAGACACGGGGACACGGGGAGAGTGAGACACGGGGAGAGTGAGACACGGGGACACGGGGAGAGTGAGACACGGGGACACGGGGAGAGTGAGACACGGGGACACGGGGAGAGTGAGACACGGGGACACGGGGAGAGTGAGACACTGAGACACGGGGAGAGTGAGACACGGGGACACGGGGAGAGTGAGACACGGGGAGAGTGAGACACGGGGACACGGGGAGAGTGAGACACGGGGACACGGGGAGAGTGAGACACGGGGACACGGGGAGAGTGAGACACGGGGACACGGGGAGAGTGAGACACGGGGAGAGTGAGACACGGGGACATGGGGAGAGTGAGACACGGGGAGAGTGAGACACGGGGGAGACACGGGGAGAGTGAGACACGGGGGAGACACGGGGAGAGTGAGACACGGGGACACGGGGAGAGTGAGACACGGGGACACGGAGACACGGGGAGAGTGAGACACGTCTCTCTCCGCGTGTCTCTCTCCGCGTGTCTCTCTCCACGTGTCTCTCTCTGCGTCTCTCCGCGTGTCTCTCTCCGTGTGTCTCTCTCGGTGTGTCTCTCTCTGTGTCTCTCTCTGTGTCTCTGTGTCTCTCTCTCTGTGTCTCTCTCCGTGTCTCTCTGCGTGTCTCTTTCTGAGTGTCTCTCTCTGAGTGTCTCTCTCTGAGTGTCTCTCTCTGAGTGTCTCTCTCTCTGTGTCTCTCTGTGTGTCTCTCTCTGTGCGTCTCTCTCTGTGTCTCTCTGTGTGTCTCTCTCTGAGTGTCTCTCTCTGAGTGTCTCTCTCTGAGTGTCTCTCTCTCTGTGTCTCTGTGTCTCTCTCTGAGTGTCTCTCTCTGAGTGTCTCTCTCTCTCTCTCTCTGTGTCTCTGTGTCTCTCTCTGAGTGTCTCTCTCTCTGTGTCTCTCTCTGTGTCTCTCTGTCTCTCTCTGTGTCTCTCTCTCTGTGTCTCTGTGTCTCTGTGTCTCTCTCTGAGTGTCTCTCTCTCTGTGTCTCTCTGTGTGTCTCTCTCTGTGCGTCTCTCTCTGTGTCTCTCTCTGTGTCTCTGTGTCTCTCTCTGAGTGTCTCTGAGTGTCTCTCTCTGAGTGTCTCTCTCTGAGTGTCTCTCTCTGTGTCTCTCTCTGAGTGTCTCTCTCTGAGTGTCTCTCTCTGAGTGTCTCTCTCTGAGTGTCTCTCTCTGAGTGTCTCTCTCTGAGTGTCTCTCTCTGAGTGTCTCTCTCTGAGTGTCTCTCTCTGAGTGTCTCTCTCTGAGTGTCTCTCTCTCTCTGTGTCTCTCTCTGAGTGTCTCTCTCTGAGTGTCTCTCTCTGAGTGTCTCTCTCTGTGTCTCTGTGTCTCTCTCTGAGTGTCTCTCTCTGAGTGTCTCTCTCTCTCTGTGTCTCTCTCTGAGTGTCTCTCTCTGAGTGTCTCTCTCTGTCTCTCTCTCTCTGTGTCTCTGTGTGTCTCTGTGTCTCTCTCTCTCTCTGTGTCTCTCTCTCTCTCTCTGTGTCTCTCTGCGTGTCTCTCTCTCTGTGTCTCTCTCTCTCTGTGTCTCTCTGCGTGTCTCTCTCTCTGTGTCTCTCTCTCTCTGTGTCTCTCTGCGTGTCTCTCTCTGTGTCTCTCTCTCTGTGTCTCTCTGCGTGTCTCTCTCTCTGCGTCTCTCTCTCTGCGTCTCTCTCTCTGTCTCTCTGTGTCTCTCTCTGTGTGTCTCTGTGTCTCTCTCTCTCTCTGTGTCTCTCTCTCTCTGTGTCTCTCTCTCTGTGTCTCTCTGCGTGTCTCTCTCTCTGCGTCTCTCTCTCTGCGTCTCTCTCTCTGTCTCTCTGTGTCTCTCTCTGTGTGTCTCTGTGTCTCTCTCTCTCTCTGTGTCTCTCTCTCTCTGTGTCTCTCTCTCTGTGTCTCTCTGCGTGTCTCTCTCTCTGCGTCTCTCTCTCTGTCTCTCTCTCTCTCTGTGTCTCTCTGCGTGTCTCTCTCTCTGCGTCTCTCTCTCTGTCTCTCTCTCTCTCTGTGTCTCTCTGCGTGTCTCTCTCTCTGCGTGTCTCTCTCTCTGTGTCTCTCTGCGTGTCTCTCTCTCTCTGTGTCTCTCTGCGTGTCTCTCTCTCTCTGTGTCTCTCTGCGTGTCTCTCTCTCTGTGTGTGCTGGTCACCACTGCGACTGCGTTGGACTCTAGGAGCTCTGCGGGTGACATGGCCGTCACGTAGGCGATGTTGGCCAACACGTAGACGAACGTCACCACGGGGATCGAGATGAAGATCGCCAGCGGGAGATTCCTGCAACACGGGGGGGGGGGGGAGGGAGATGTTGACTACCTCGCCCGGTCTACAGGAGGTCGTGGGTTCAATCCCAGACCCTGAGAGATGTTGACTACCTCGCCCGGTACACAGGAGGTCGTGGGTTCAATCGCAGACCCTGAGAGATGTTGACCACCTCGCCCGGTACACAGGAGGTCGTGGGTTCAATCCCAGACACTGAGAGATGTTGACTACCTCGCCCGGTACACAGGAGGTCGTGGGTTCAATCCCAGACCCTGAGAGATGTTGACTACCTCGCCCGGTACACAGGAGGTCGTGGGTTCATTCCCAGACCCTGAGAGATGTTGACCACCTCGCCCGGTACACAGGAGGTCGTGGGTTCAATCCCAGACCCTGAGAGATGTTGACTACCTCGCCCGGTACACAGGAGGTCGTGGGTTCAATCCCAGACCCTGAGAGATGTTGACTACCTCGCCTGGTACACAGGAGGTTGTGGGTTCAATCCCAGACCCTGAGAGATGTTGACTACCTCGCCTGGTACACAGGAGGTCGTGGGTTCAATCCCAGACCCTGAGAGATGTTGACTACCTCGCCCGGTACACAGGAGGTCGTGGGTTCAATCCCAGACCCTGAGAGATGTTGACTACCTCGCCTGGTACACAGGAGGTCGTGGGTTCAATCCCAGACCCTGAGAGATGTTGACTACCTCGCCTGGTCTACAGGAGGTCGTGGGTTCAATCCCAGACCCTGAGAGATGTTGACTACCTCGCCTGGTACACAGGAGGTCGTGGGTTCAATCCCAGACCCTGAGAGATGTTGACCACCTCGCCTGGTACGCAGGAGGTCGTGGGTTCCATCCCAGACCCTGAGAGATGTTGACCACCTCGCCTGGTACACAGGAGGTCGTGGGTTCAATCCCAGACCCTGAGAGATGTTGACCACCTCGCCCGGTACACAGGAGGTCGTGGGTTCAATCCCAGACCCTGAGAGATGTTGACTACCTCGCCTGGTCTACAGGAGGGCGTGGGTTCAATCCCAGACCCTGAGAGATGTTGACTACCTCGCCTGGTCTACAGGAGGTCGTGGGTTCAATCCCAGACCCTGAGAGATGTTGACTACCTCGCCTGGTACACAGGAGGTCGTGGGTTCAATCCCAGACCCTGAGAGATGTTGACCACCTCGCCCGGTACACAGGAGGTCGTGGGTTCAATCCCAGACCCTGAGAGATGTTGACTACCTCGCCTGGTACACAGGAGGTCGTGGGTTCAATCCCAGACCCTGAGAGATGTTGACTACCTCGCCTGGTACGCAGGAGGTCGTGGGTTCAATCCCAGACCCTGAGAGATGTTGACTACCTCGCCTGGTACACAGGAGGTCGTGGGTTCAATCCCAGACCCTGAGAGATGTTGACCACCTCGCCTGGTACGCAGGAGGTCGTGGGTTCAATCCCAGACCCTGAGAGATGTTGACCACCTCGCCTGGTACGCAGGAGGTCGTGGGTTCAATCCCAGACCCTGAGAGATGTTGACCACCTCGCCCGGTACACAGGAGGTCGTGGGTTCAATCCCAGACCCTGAGAGATGTTGACCACCTCGCCTGGTACACAGGAGGTCGTGGGTTCAATCCCAGACCCTGAGAGATGTTGACTACCTCGCCCGGTACACAGGAGGTCGTGGGTTCAATCCCAGACCCTGAGAGATGTTGACTACCTCGCCTGGTCTACAGGAGGTCGTGGGTTCAATCCCAGACCCTGAGAGATGTTGACTACCTCGCCCGGTACACAGGAGGTCGTGGGTTCAATCGCAGACCCTGAGAGATGTTGACCACCTCGCCTGGTCTACAGGAGGGCGTGGGTTCAATCCCAGACCCTGAGAGATGTTGACCACCTCGCCTGGTACACAGGAGGTCGTGGGTTCAATCCCAGACACTGGGAGATGTTGACCACCTCGCCTGGTACACAGGAGGTCGTGGGTTCCATCCCAAACACTGGGAGATGTTGACTACCTCGCCTGGTACACAGGAGGTCGTGGGTTCAATCCCAGACCCTGAGAGATGTTGACTACCTCGCCCGGTACACAGGAGGTCGTGGGTTCAATCCCAGACCCTGAGAGATGTTGACTACCTCGCCCGGTACACAGGAGGTCGTGGGTTCAATCCCAGACCCTGAGAGATGTTGACTACCTCGCCTGGTACACAGGAGGTCGTGGGTTCAATCCCAGACCCTGAGAGATGTTGACTACCTCGCCTGGTACACAGGAGGTCGTGGGTTCAATCCCAGACCCTGAGAGATGTTGACGACCTCGCCTGGTCTACAGGAGGGCGTGGGTTCAATCCCAGACCCTGAGAGATGTTGACTACCTCGCCCGGTACACAGGAGGTCGTGGGTTCAATCCCAGACCCTGAGAGATGTTGACCACCTCGCCTGGTACACAGGAGGTCGTGGGTTCAATCCCAGACCCTGAGAGATGTTGACTACCTCGCCCGGTACACAGGAGGTCGTGGGTTCAATCCCAGACACTGAGAGATGTTGACTACCTCGCCTGGTACACAGGAGGTCGTGGGTTCAATCCCAGACACTGGGAGATGTTGACTACCTCGCCTGGTACGCAGGAGGTCGTGGGTTCAATCCCAGACCCTGAGAGATGTTGACTACCTCGCCCGGTACACAGGAGGTCGTGGGTTCAATCCCAGACCCTGAGAGATGTTGACTACCTCGCCCGGTACACAGGAGGTCGTGGGTTTAATCCCAGACCCTGAGAGATGTTGACTACCTCGCCTGGTACACAGGAGGTCGTGGGTTCAATCCCAGACCCTGAGAGATGTTGACCACCTCGCCTGGTACACAGGAGGTCGTGGGTTCAATCCCAGACCCTGAGAGATGTTGACCACCTCGCCTGGTCTACAGGAGGTCGTGGGTTCAATCCCAGACACTGGGAGATGTTGACCACCTCGCCTGGTACACAGGAGGTCGTGGGTTCAATCCCAAACCCTGAGAGATGTTGACCACCTCGCCTGGTCTACAGGAGGTCGTGGGTTCAATCCCAGACCCTGAGAGATGTTGACCACCTCGCCTGGTACACAGGAGGTCGTGGGTTCAATCCCAGACCCTGAGAGATGTTGACCACCTCGCCTGGTACACAGGAGGTCGTGGGTTCAATCCCAGACCCTGAGAGATGTTGACCACCTCGCCTGGTACACAGGAGGTCGTGGGTTCAATCCCAGACCCTGAGAGATGTTGACCACCTCGCCTGGTACACAGGAGGTCGTGGGTTCAATCCCAGACCCTGAGAGATGTTGACCACCTCGCCTGGTACACAGGAGGTCGTGGGTTCGATGCCAACCCTGACGATGTCTGGGTGTCTCTTTCAAGGGGTTAATAATGGCCGTGTTGGAGACACTGAGATCCTGGGTTCAAACCCTGGGTCTGGGTGTCTCTCTCTCTCAGGGGGTTCACGATGGCCGTGTCGGAGACACTGAGAGGCTGGGTTCAAGCCCTGGGTCTGGGTGTCTCTCTCTCTCAGGGGGTTCACGATGGCCGTGTCAGAGACACTGGGAGCCTGGGTTCAAGCCCTGGGTCTGGGTGTTCCTCTCTCTCTATCAGGGGGTTCACGATGGCCGTGTGGGAGCCCCCGTCACCTGTAGGGGTTGACCAGCTCCTCGGTGACGTAGTTGAGGAAGTTCCAGCCCCCGTATGCAAATGAGCCCTGGAGGAAGGCCAAAGCGATGAGGCCTACTGTAGGCTCCTGCCAGGCCTCAAACGCATTCTGGGGCTCCAGCCAATAGGGATTCACCTACACACACACACACACAGCCAATAGGATTCACCTACACACACACACACAGACAATAGGATTCACACACACACACAGACAATAGTATTCACCTACACACACACACACACGCAGACAATAGGATTCACCTACACACACACACACAGACAATAGCATTCACCTACACACACACGCAGACAATAGCATTCACCTACACACACACAGCCAATACATGTGCATGTGTGTATACGTGTATGCGTGCGTGTGCGCTTGCTAGGGGCTCTTGCCCTTCCAGCCCGCCGCAGGCTACCTGGGGCAGCTCTATATGTGGCTGTGTGTATTTGTACAGTGTGTGTGTGTGTGTGTATTGACCTGGTCAAGGCCTATGATGCCATCAGTAGGCCTGGGCTCTGGGTTGTTCTTCGTGCTTTCGGAGTCCCTGACCCTCTGCTCACGATCATTAAGGACCTTCATGATGGTGAGCGGGCCCCGGGTAAAACTACGTGACCGGGAGACGGAGCCATTCCCTGTACACCTTGGGGTGCGACAGGGATGTCCTCTGGCTCCCACGTTATTCGACATCATCTTTGTCCACGTAGTTCGAGAAGCTGTCCATGGCTGTACCGGAGGAATGTCCGTCCGGTACAGATACAACGGGAGGCTGATCGATGCCCGGGTGCGGTCAAGGGATGGCTCCCTATTGGTCAACCACGTTATGTATGCCGATGATCTGGTAATTGCTGCTCACTCAGAGGAGGAGTTGGAGGCGCTGCTGCTGAACCGGGAGTTTGCCACTAAGAGTTGGAGACTTACCATCAGCCCCATCAAAACTAAGCACCTGCCTGGGTATTTTGTAACATCAGCCACTCCACCCCCCACAACTGCCAATTGTTGAAGTTTGTGGAGAGAGTGGAGAGTTTCCTATACCTGGGCAGTGTGCTCATGACCGGCTCCGGTTTAACAGCAGAGGTCTCACTCAGAATCAGTCGAGCGGGCAATATCTTTTCATCGGTTGCGTAACGCTGTGTGGAAGCTACCTGGTCTGTCACTCCGCACGAAGCTTCGGGTCTTCTCGGCCACGGTCACGCCCTCCGTTATCTACGCTTGCGAAACGTGGACCCTCGCCGGTTATAAACATTTAGGCTGGCCTGCCTACGATCCATCCTGGGTTTAACCTGCGGGCTTGGATTGTGTGAGGAGCTCACAAATCCTTGAAAGATCTGGACAAAGTCCCATCGGTGAGCTCCTCCGGCAGGCAAGGCTGCGTTGGCTGGGTCATGTAGCCGGCATGCCCAGCCAACATATGCCTAAACAGCTTTTGTTTGGCCGGATCGAGGGGGCTAAACGGGAGATGGAGTGATGTGGTACGGGAGGACGTGGAGCTGAGTGAGTGGGTGAGTGTGTGAGTGACACGGGCTAGAGAAGAGATGGAGTGATGTGGTACAGGAGGCACGGGCTAGAGAAGAGATGGAGTGATGTGGTACAGGAGGACGTGGAGCTGAGTGGACTTGCCGATGACTGGTACCAGCGGTGTCAAGATCGGCCTCAGTGGAGGAGGCTCGTG
>NC_136344.1:387538-400331 GCF_964198595.1 Lampetra fluviatilis | reverse complement strand
CTGGGCCGGTTGATCTGGCTGATCTGGGCTGGTCTGGCTGACTTGGCTAGCTAGCTTGGCTGATCTGGCTGGGCCGGTTGATCTGGCTGATCTGGCCTGGTCTGGCTGACTTGGCTAGCTAGTTTGGCTGATCTGGCTGGGCCGGTTGATCTGGCTGATCTGGCCTGGTCTGGCTGACTTGGCTAGCTAGCTTGGCTGATCTGGCTGGGCCGGTTGATCTGGCTGATCTGGGCTGGTCTGGCTGACTTGGCTAGCTAGCTTGGCTGATCTGGCTGGGCTGGTTGATCTGGCTGATCTGGCCTGGTCTGGCTGACTTGGCTAGCTAGCTTGGCTGGTCCGGGCTGGTCTGGTTGATCTGGCTGATCTGGCCTGGTCTGGCTGGCTTGGCTAGCTAGCTTGGCTGGTCTGCCTGGGCTGGTTGATCTGGCTGATCTGGCCTGGTCTGGCTGGGCTGGTTGATCTGGCTGATCTGGCCTGGTCTGACTGGCCTGGTTAGCTAGCTTGGCTGATCTGGCTGGGCTGGTTGATCTGGCTGACCCAGGATGGTCTGGCTGGCTGGCTGTTCTAGCCGCCTGGTTGATCTGGCTGGGCTGGCTGGCTGGCCTGGATTAGCTAGCTTGCTTGGCTTTCCTGGCTCTCCTGGCTCTCCTGGCTGATCTATCTCGCCTGGGCTGGTCTGGCTGGCTGGCTGGTCTAGCCGCCTGGTTGATCTGGCTGGGCTGGCTGACTGGCCTGGATTAGCTAGCTAGCTTGGCTTTCCTGGCTTTCCTGGCTGATCTGTCTGGCCTGACTGCGCCTGGGGCCTGCCACGAAAACGAATTGGCCTCAGACCGGGAGCCACGGACCCGGAGTCCCGTCGGCCAGACGACTCACGGAGGCAGAGGGCGGCCAGCAGGCTGAGGCCCACGTCCGGGCCAGGGCACGAGGGGAACAGCGGCTGCAGGACGTAGTTGGCGAAGGTGAGAGCGATCACCGCCTGGTTCGTGGGGTAGATCACGAGCAGGGCGATCCACAGGCGGAGGAAGCTGCGCACGTGAACACACACACACACACACACGTGAACAACAACCGCCATTCGCCACTAAGTGGCGGTGACGCCACCACGACGCTTGTGCCAGGCCAGGTGCATGTTGAGGCCACGTGAAGTGTCGAACGCCCGCTGGCAGGAGGTCACGGGGCAGACCCAGCAGGTGCCACGGGTCGACTGACCGAGATGACCGAGATGACTGGCTGATGCACCACCTGTGCCCCCTACTGTACCAACTTGCTGTGCTTTAGCCACCCGGCGCTCCGCTCGTTGTTGTGAGCGTCGCTCCTCCGCCCTCCGTTGTTGTTGGAGGGCGACTGCCTCCAACTGCCCAGTAGCGTCCTTCACGAGCCTCCTCCACTGAGGCCGATCTTGACACCGCTGGTACCGGTCATCGGCAAGTCCACTCAGCTCCACGTCCTCCTGTACCACATCACTCCATCTCTTCTCTAGCCCGTGCCGGGTTTTGATTCCTTACCCGTACCCGGCCGCACCAGGGTCACAAACGGGTACCCGTACCCGGCCGTACCCGTACCCTACCCGTACCCGGCCGGGTATCGGGTAGGGTACGGGTATCGGGTACCCGATTGCGACCTCTGACCCGGGCCCGCCCCCCCGCCCGCCCGCCCATCGCGAGAGCATCCCGAGCGATCGGCGCTAGCCGGTCCACAAACCTGTGACCCCCCCCCCCACCAACTCGGCGGGGGGGGGGAGGCGTAGATTTGCACGCGAGATGGAACGTGGACATGAGCGCCCCAACCCCCGTGTCTTCGAATATCAACGAAAGATTGGGACGCCCATTGCCCCCAACAACTCCCACGTGCCCCCCACGCTCACCCACCCAGCGAGCCCCCCACGCTCACCCACCCGTCAAAACCCCTTACCCACCCAGCGAGCCCCCCACGCTCACCCGCCCGTCAAAACCCCTCACCCACCCAGCGAGCCCCCCACGCTCACCCACCCGTCAAAACCCCTCACCCACCCAGCGAGCCCCCCACGCTCACCCACCCAGCGAGCCCCCCACGCTCACCCGCCCGTCAAAACCCCTCACCCACCCAGCGAGCCCCCCACGCTCACCCACCCAGCGAGCCCCCCACGCTCACCCACCCGTCAAAACCCCTCACCCACCCAGCGAGCCCCCCACGCTCACCCACCCGTCAAAACCCCTTCACCCACCCAGCGAGCCCCCCACGCTCACCCGCCCGTCAAAACCCCTCACCCACCCAGCGAGCCCCCCACGCTCACCCACCCGTCAAAACCCCTTCACCCACCCAGCGAGCCCCCCACGCTCACCCGCCCGTCAAAACCCCTCACCCACCCAGCGAGCCCCCCACGCTCACCCACCCAGCGAGCCCCCCACGCTCACCCACCCGTCAAAACCCCTCACCCACCCAGCGAGCCCCCCACGCTCACCCGCCCGTCAAAACCCCTCACCCACCCAGCGAGCCCCCCACGCTCACCCACCCAGCGAGCCCCCCACGCTCACCCACCCGTCAAAACCCCTCACCCACCCAGCGAGCCCCCCACGCTCACCCGCCCGTCAAAACCCCTCACCCACCCAGCGAGCCCCCCACGCTCACCCGCCCGTCAAAACCCCTTCACCCACCCAGCGAGCCCCCCACGCTCACCCACCCAGCGAGCCCCCCACGCTCACCCACCCGTCAAAACCCCTCACCCACCCAGCGAGCCCCCCACGCTCACCCACCCGTCAAAACCCCTTCACCCACCCAGCGAGCCCCCCACGCTCACCCACCCAGCGAGCCCCCCACGCTCACCCACCCGTCAAAACCCCTCACCCACCCAGCGAGCCCCCCACGCTCACCCACCCGTCAAAACCCCTTCACCCACCCAGCGAGCCCTCCAAAGATGTCCTTGACGTAGCTGTAATCGCCGCCGGACTTGGGGATGGTGACCCCCAGTTCGGCGTAGCAGAGGGCGCCGATGGCGGTGATGACTCCGGTGATGATCCACACAAGGAGGGCGACTCCCACCGAGCCGGCGTTCTCCATGACGCCCTTGGGGGACACGAAGATGCCCGAGCCGATGATGTTTCCTGGCGAAGCGGACGGGACGCAATGTTAGTGGCAGGGGTCGCAACCGGGTACCCGATACCCGTACCCTACAGGATGCCCGGGTACCCGTTTGCGACCCTGGTGCGGCCGGGTACGGGTAGGCCGTGAGTCGCCGTTTGTCACTCATTTCCCAACGTCTTGTCTCTTCTCACAGTTCAAGTTCCTATAATCAACCCACCCGCGCCTGCAACATGGCTTCATCCCAGAGGAGGTCGCAATCGGGTACCCGATACCCGTACCCTACCCGTACCTGGCCGGGTACGGGTAGGGTACGGGTACAGCCGGGTACAGGTACGGGTAGCCGTTTGCGACCCTGGTGCGGCCGGGTACGGGTACGGGTAGGCCGTGAGTCACTGGTGAGTCACCGTTTGTCACTCATTTCCCAACGTCTTGTCTCTTCTCACAATTCAAGTTCCTAGAATCAACCCACCCGCCATGCCTGCAACGTGGCTTCATCCCAGAGGTCGCAATCAGGTACCCGATACCCGTACCCTACCTGATACCCGGCCGGGTACGGGTACGGCCGGGTACGGGTACCCGTTTGCGACCCTGGTGCGGCCGGGTACGGGTAAGGAATCAAAACCCGTTTGCGAGCTCTGTCGGTGATCTAACCCAAGAAGGTTTATTATGAACAATTACACGTTGTGTTAATGAATAGTGTTGCCTCCCTATAACAGTGTGTGCGCCTCTATTGAACCATTACAGTTGTACACAATGTAGTGTACAATGTAGTGTACAATGTAGTATACAATGTAGTGTACAATGTAGTATACGATGTAGTGTACAATGTAATATACAATGTAGTGTACAATGTAGTATACAATGTAGTGTACAATGTAGTGTACAATGTAGTGTACAATGTAGTGTACAATGTAGTATACAATGTAGTGTACAATGTAGTGTACAATGTAGTATACAATGTAGTGTACAATGTAGTGTACAATGTAGTATACAATGTAGTGTACAATGTAGTATACAATGTAGTGTACAATGTAGTGTACAATGTAGTATACAATGTAGTGTACAATGTAGTATACAATGTAGTATACAATGTAGTGTACAATGTAGTGTACAATGTAGTGTACAATGTAGTATACAATGTAGTGTACAATGTAGTGTACAATGTAGTGTACAATGTAGTGTACAATGTAGTGTACAATGTAGTATACAATGTAGTATACAATGTAGTGTACAATGTAGTGTACAATGTAGTATACAATGTAGTGTACAATGTAATATACAATGTAGTGTACAATGTAGTGTACAATGTAGTATACAATGTAGTGTACAATGCAGCATACAATGTAGTGTACAATGTAGTATACAATGTAGTGTACAATGTAGTATACAATGTAGTGTACAATGTAGTATACAACGTAGTATACAATGTAGTGTACAATGTAGTATACAATGTAGTGTACAATGTAGTATACGATGTAGTGTACAATGTAATATACAATGTAGTGTACAATGTAGTATACAATGTAGTGTACAATGTAGTGTACAATGTAGTGTACAATGTAGTATACAATGTAGTGTACAATGTAATATACAATGTAGTGTACAATGTAGTGTACAATGTAGTATACAATGTAGTGTACAATGCAGCATACAATGTAGTGTACAATGTAGTATACAATGTAGTGTACAATGTAGTATACAATGTAGTGTACAATGTAGTATACAATGTAGTGTACAATGTAGTATACAATGTAGTGTACAATGTAGTGTACAATGTAGTGTACAATGTAGTATACAATGTAGTGTACTATGTAGTATACAGTGTAGTGTACAATGTAGTGTACAATGTAGTATACAATGTAGTGTACAATGTAGTATACAATGTAGTGTACAATGCAGTATACAATGTAGTATACAATGTAGTGTACAATGTAGTATACAATGTAGTGTACAATGCAGTATACAATGTAGTGTACAATGTAGTATACAATGTAGTGTACAATGTAGTGTACAATGTAGTGTACAATGTAGTGTACAATGTAGTATACAATGTAGTATACAATGTAGTGTACAATGTAGTATACAATGTAGTATACAATGTAGTGTACAATGTTAGGGGGCAATGGTAGTATACAATGTAGTATATAATGGTAATGGATAATGGTAGTATACAATGTAGTATACAATGTAGTATGCATTGTTAGTGGACTATGTAGTATACAATGTAGTATACAATATAGTAAAAATGTAGTATAAATGTAAATTTACAATGTTAGTATACAAAGTTATTATATAATGTAGTAAAAATGTTGTGTACACCACCCACCCACCCTCCCCACCCACACCACCCACCCTCACCACCCTCACCACCCACCCTCACCACCCTCACCACCCACCCTCACCACCCTCACCACCCACACTCACCACCCTCACCACCCACCCTCACCACCCACACCACCCACAGTCACCACCCTCACCACCCTCACTCACCACACTCACCACCCTCACCACCCACACTCACCACCCTCACCACCCTCACCACCCACCCTCACCACCCTCACCACCCTCACCACCCACACTCACCACCCTCACCACCCACCCTCACCACCTACCCTCACCACCCACCCTCACCACCCTCACCACCCTCACCACCCACACTCACCACCCACCCTCACCACCCTCACCACCCTCACCACCCACCCTCACCACCCTCACCACCCACCCTCACCACCCTCACCACCCACCCTCACCACCCACACTCACCACCCTCACCACCCTCACCACCCACCCTCACCACCCTCACCACCCTCACCACCCACCCTCACCACCCTCACCACCCACACTCACCACCCTCACCACCCACACCACCCACACTCACCACCCACACTCACCACCCACCCTCACCACCCTCACCACCCTCACCACCCTCACCACACCACCCACACTCACCACCCTCACTCACCAATAATGATCCCACATGCACTGAGGAGTCCAATTTCTTTCTTGAGACCAACTCCACCACCATCACTACCTCCATCACTACCTCCCATGCTGCTGGTAGTCTCTGTCTGTGTGCTGGTGGTGCTGCTGGTAGTCTGTGTGTCTGGGTGGTGGTGATGGTGGTAGTCTGTGTCTGGGTGGTGGTGGTGATGGTGGTAGTCTGTGTCTGGGTGGTGGTGGTGATGGTGGTAGTCTGTGTCTGGGTGGTGGTGGTGCTGCTGGTAGTCTGTGTCTGTGTGGTGGTGGTGATGGTGGTAGTCTGTGTCTGGGTGGTGGTGGTGATGGTGGTAGTCTGTGTCTGGGTGGTGGTGGTGATGGTGGTAGTCTGTGTCTGGGTGGTGGTGGTGATGGTGGTAGTCTGTGTCTGTGTGCTGGTGGTGATGGTGGTAGTCTGTGTGTCTGGGTGGTGGTGGTGATGGTGGTAGTCTGTGTGTCTGTGTGCTGGTGGTGATGGTGGTAGTCTGTGTGTCTGTGTGCTGGTGGTGATGGTGGTAGTCTGTGTGTCTGTGTGCTGGTGGTGATGGTGGTAGTCTGTGTGTCTGGGTGGTGGTGGTGATGGTGGTAGTCTGTGTGTCTGGGTGGTGGTGGTGATGGTGGTAGTAGCCTCTGTCTGGGTGGTGGTGCTGGTGGTCTCTGTGTGTGTCTGGGTGCTGGTGATGGTGGTAGTCTGTGTCTGGATGCTGGTGATGGTGGTAGTCTGTGTCTGGGTGCTGGTGATGGTGGTAGTCTGTGTCTGGGTGCTGTTGCTGGTGCTGTCAGTCTCTGTCTGTGTGCTGGTGGTGGTCTCTGTGTCTGGGTGCTGGTGGCAGTCTCTGTCTGGGTGCTGGTGGTGGTAGTCTGTGTGTCTGGGTGCTGGTGGTGGTGGTATCTGTGTGTGTCTGTGTGCAGCTGGTGGTCTCTGTGTGTGTCTGGGTGCTGCTGGTAGTCTCTGTGTCTGGGTGCTGCTGATGCTGGTGGCAGTCTCTGTCTGTGTGCTGGTGGTGGTAGTCTCTGTCTGGGTGCTGGTGGTGGTGGTAGTCTCTGTCTGTCTGTGTGTCTGGGTCCTGCTGGTAGCTGGTGGTAGTAGTCTGTGTCTGGGTGCTGCTGGTAGTCTGTGTGTCTGGGTGCTGCTGCTGGTGGTGCTGGTGGCAGTCTCTGCGTGGGTGCTGCCTAGACGATGCAGCGACCGAGGCGGGAGGAGGAGGAGGAGGAGGCGTCAACTCGGAGTTTGTAACCGAAAGGGCGCTAGACATTCGGGGTGCAAAGTCCCCGCGGACAGAAGTGCTGACTCGAGACCGTGACACGGACATCGTGAACTGCCCTGAGAGAGAGAGAGAGACACCCAGGATCTCAGTGTCTCCGACACGGCCATCGTGAGCCCCCTGAGAGAGAGAGAGAGACACCCAGACCCAGGGCTTGAACCCAGGCTCCCAGTGTCTCTGACACGGCCATCGTGAACCCCCTGAGAGAGAGAGAGAGACACCCAGACCCAGGGCTCGAACCCAGGTGTCTCAGTGTCTCTGACACGGCCATCGTGAACCCCCTGAGAGAGAGAGAGACACCCAGACCCAGGGCTTGAACCCAGGTGTCTCAGTGTCTCTGACACGGCCATCGTGAACCCCCTGAGAGAGAGAGAGACACCCAGACCCAGGGCTTGAACCCAGGTGTCTCAGTGTCTCCGACACGGCCATCGTGAACCCCCTGAGAGAGACACCCAGACCCAGGGCTTGAACCCAGGTGTCTCAGTGTCTCTGACACGGCCATCGTGAACCCCCTGAGAGAGACACCCAGACCCAGGGCTTGAACCCAGACTCTCAGTGTCTCCGACACGGCCATCGTGAACCCCCTGAGAGAGACACCCAGACCCAGGGCTTGAACCCAGACTCTCAGTGTCTCCGACACGGCCATCGTGAACCCCCTGAGAGAGAGAGACACCCAGACCCAGGGCTTGAACCCAGGTGTCTCAGTGTCTCTGACACGGCCATCGTGAACCCCCTGAGAGAGAGAGAGAGACACCCAGACCCAGGGCTTGAACCCAGACTCTCAGTGTCTCTGACACGGCCATCGTGAACCCCCTGAGAGAGAGAGAGACACCCAGACCCAGGGCTTGAACCCAGACTCTCAGTGTCTCCGACACGGCCATCGTGAACACCCTGAGAGAGACACCCAGACCCAGGGCTTGAACCCAGGCTCCCAGTGTCTCTGACACGGCCATCGTGAACCCCCTGAGAGAGACACCCAGACCCAGGGCTTGAACCCAGGCTCCCAGTGTCTCCGACACGGCCATCGTGAACCCCCTGAGAGAGAGAGAGAGACACCCAGACCCAGGGCTCGAACCCAGGTGTCTCAGTGTCTCTGACACGGCCATCGTGAACCCCCTGAGAGAGAGAGAGACACCCAGACCCAGGGCTTGAACCCAGGTGTCTCAGTGTCTCCGACACGGCCATCGTGAACCCCCTGAGAGAGAGAGAGAGACACCCAGACCCAGGGCTTGAACCCAGGTGTCTCAGTGTCTCCGACACGGCCATCGTGAACCCCCTGAGAGAGAGAGAGACACCCAGACCCAGGGCTTGAACCCAGGTGTCTCAGTGTCTCCGACACGGCCATCGTGAACCCCCTGAGAGAGAGAGAGACACCCAGACCCAGGGCTTGAACCCAGGCTCCCAGTGTCTCTGACACGGCCATCGTGAACCCCCTGAGAGAGAGAGAGACACCCAGACCCAGGGCTTGAACCCAGGCTCCCAGTGTCTCTGACACGGCCATCGTGAACCCCCTGAGAGAGAGAGAGACACCCAGACCCAGGGCTTGAACCCAGGCTCCCAGTGTCTCCGACACGGCCATCGTGAACCCCCTGAGAGAGAGAGAGACACCCAGACCCAGGGCTTGAACCCAGGCTCCCAGTGTCTCTGACACGGCCATCGTGAACCCCCTGAGAGAGAGAGAGACACCCAGACCCAGGGCTTGAACCCAGGTGTCTCAGTGTCTCCGACACGGCCATCGTGAACCCCCTGAGAGAGAGAGAGAGACACCCAGACCCAGGGTTATTGCCTTTGCGTGTAGCGGAGGTGGCGCCGCGGTTAGCGAATGGGTGTAAACTTGTCCTGGGCCTCCCCTAGGTCAGCTCAGCCTTGAAACATTTTTTGTATATAAAAAAATAATTCGTGATCTGTAGCAGTGGCTGTGGTGACACCACCCTACACCCCCCCCCCCCCTCGCGTGCCACAGTGCCGGTAGCCTTCATAGGTGCTGCTACTCGCTAACAGCACGCTCACAACAACGAGCAGAGCGCCGGGTGGCTAAAGCACAGCAAGTTGGCACAGTAGGGGGCACAGGTTGTGCATCAGCCAGTCATCTCGGTCATCTCAGTCAGTCGACCCGTGGCACCTGCTGGGTCTGCCCCGTGACCTCCTGCCAGCGGGCGTTCGACACTTCACGTGGCCTCAGGGTGCACATGGCCTGGCACAAGCGTCGTGGTGACGTCACCGCCACTTAGTGGCGAATGGCGTTTGTTGTGTTGTGTTGTTGTGTTGTGTCTGTATGTGAGTGTGTGTATGTGAGTGTGTGTGTCTGTGTATGTGAGTGTGTATGTGTGTGTGTGTTTGTGTATGTATGTGAGTGTGTGTCTGTGTATGTATGTGAGTGTGTGTCTGTGTGTATGTGAGTGTGTGTCTGTGTGTGTCTCTGTGTGTATGTGAGTGTGAGTGTGTGTCTGTGTGTGTCTGTGTATGTAAGCGTGTCTGTGCGTCTGTGTGCCTACGGAGACTTGCCCGACAGCCTGCTGGAGGCTACACCTGTGGGAACCTTTACCTTTTGAGTGACCCTGAGAAAAATGACAGCCCACCTGCCTAGAGTAGGGGACTGCGCTCATAAAACATTTATTTGCCGTGAGATTCCAATTGTTACGTAATTACAATTTATATTTTTTTATTTATTTCGTCTTCAAATTGTCAACAGGGTATAAGGGGGCTCTCTTCCGCTTGCTGATCTGCTGTGTGTGGCAGCTCGTTTATTTTATTGTCAGAAGCCCCCCTCGTCATCGCAAATAATAGCAGCTCAGAGAGACCCATAGACATACATAGAGACCCACAGAGACACACAGAGACCCACAGAGATACACAGAGACCCATAGAGATACACAGAGACCCATAGAGACACACAGAGACCCATAGAGATACACAGAGACCCATAGAGATACACAGAGACCCATAGAGATACACAGAGACCCAGAGAGACACACAGAGACCCATAGAGATACACAGAGACCCATAGAGATACACACAGATACATAGAGACCCACAGAGATACACAGAGACCCACAGAGATACACAGAGACCCATATAGATACACAGAGACCCACAGAGATACACAGAGACCCAGAGAGACACACAGAGACCCATAGAGATACACAGAGACCCATAGAGATACACACAGATACATAGAGACCCACAGAGATACACAGAGACCCAGAGAGACACACAGAGACCCATAGAGATACACAGAGACCCACAGAGATACACAGAGACCCATATAGATACACAGAGACCCACAGAGATACACAGAGACCCATATAGATACACAGAGACCCACAGACATACATAGAGACCCACAGAGATACACAACAACAACCGCCATTCGCCACTAAGTAGCGGTGACGTCACCATGACGCTTGTGCCAGGCCATGTGCACCTTGAGGCCATGTGAAGTGTCGAACGCCCGCTGGCAGGAGGTCACGGGGCAGACCCAACAGGTGCCACGGGTCGACTGACCGAGATGACTGGCTGATGCACCACCTGTGCCCCCTACTGTACCAACTTGCTGCGCTTTAGCCACCCGGCGCTCCGCTCGTTGTTGTGAGCGTCGCTCCTCCCCCCTCCGTTGTTGTTGGAGGGCGACTGCCTCCAACTGCCCAGTAGCGTCCTTCACGAGCCTCCTCCACTGAGGCCGATCTTGACACCGCTGGTATCAGTCATCGGCAAGTCCACTCAGCTCCACGTCCTCCTGTACCACATCACTCCATCTCTTCTCTAGCCCGTGCCGCGCCCGTTTAGCCCCCTCGATCCGGCCGAACAAAAGCTGTTTCGGCATGCGGTGGCTGGGCATGCGGGCTACATGGCCCAGCCAACGCAGCCTTGCCTGCCGGAGGAGCTCACCGATGGGACTTTGCCCAGATCTTTCAAGGATTTGTGAGCTCCTCACACAATCCAGCCTGCAGGTTAAACCCAGGATGGATCGTAGGCAGGCCAGCCTAAATGTTTCTAACTGGCGAAGATGCTCCATTAGGGGGGTCCACGTTTCGCAAGCGTAGAGAAGGGAGGGAATGACCGTGGCCGAGAAGACCTGAAGCTTCGTGCGGAGCGACAGACCAGGTAGCTTCCACACAGCGTTACGCAACCGATGAAAAGATATTGCCGCTCGACTGATTTGGAGTGAGACCTCTGCTGTTAAACCGGAGCCGGTCATGAGCACACTGCCCAGGTATGGGAACTCTCCACTCTCTCTACAACTGCCCCATCACCGATTGGAAGTTGTGGGGGTGGAGTGTCCGATGGTACAAAATACCCAGGCAGGTGCTTAGTTTTGGTGGGGCTGATGGTAAGGCCCCACCTCTTAGTGGCACGCTCCAGTTTCAGCAGCAGCGTCTCCAACTCCTCCTCTGAATGAGCAGCAATTACCAAACCATCGGCATACATAACGTGGTTGACCAATAGGGAGCCATCCCTTGACCGCACCCAGGCATCGATCAGCCTCCCATTGTATCTGTACCAAATGTAAATTCCTCCGGTACAGCTATTGAAGGCTTCACGAACTACGTGGTCAAAATAGATGTTAAATAATGTGGGAGCCAGAGGACATCCCTGTCGCACCCCAAGGTGGACAGGGAATGGCTCCGACTCCCGGCCACGTAGTTTTACCCGGGCCCGCTCACCACCATGAAGGTCCTTAATGAGCGTGAGCAGAGGGTCAGGGACTCCGAAAGCACGAAGAACAACCCAGAGCCCAGTCCTACTGATGGTATCATAGGCCTTGACCAGGTCAATAAGGCAGAGATGTAGGTCTTGTTGGAATTCCCTACACCTCTGCTGTAGCAGACGGACAGAGAATATGGCATCTGTGCAGGACCGCCCTTTCCTGAAACCGCATTGGGGCTCCGCAAGCCTCTCCTCAGCGTGCCTGGCAAGGCGATGTTGAATAATCCTTACCACGACCTCTCCCGGCACACTGAGGAGTGAGATGCCCCTGTAGTTGTTACAGTCTGTGCGGTCCCCCTTCTTAAAGAGGGGGACCAACCAGGGAACCCTTTCAATCCTGCGGAACCCGTCCAGTGGTCCAGACTGTTGTTATGATGTCATCTAGGGCAGTCTGTGCACAAACGCCACCCTCCCTCAGCATTTCGCTTGGGAGATCATCTCTGCCCGGTGCCTTTCCTGGTCTCAGACTCCGGATCGCCTTCAGTACTTCCTCAACAGATGGCACCTCAGCCAGCCACTTACAGGGGGTGACCTCTTCCAATATTTGAGGCACCGCAGCCTCAGCAGGGTTATCCCCACTTTGTGCCATGATGTTTTCCTGGCTGAGGGATTTCCCCTTCCCCAGGACCTCACAGAAATGCTCAATAAATCTGCAAACCTGTTCCTGAGGGTCGGAGATTGGATGACCATTCTTTCCTCTAATGATGGTGATAGGTGTGGCGCTGCAGGTTACTTTGTTGATGGAGTTAAAGAGCGATTTGTGATCGCGGGCCACTGAGGCAGAC
>NC_136344.1:350038-382538 GCF_964198595.1 Lampetra fluviatilis | reverse complement strand
TGGGCTGTGTGTGTGTGGGCTGTGTGTGTGTGTGGGTGTGTGTGTGGGCTGTGTGTGTGTGGGCTGTGTGGGTGTGTGTGGGTGTGTGTGGGCTGTGTGTGTGTGGGTGTGTGGGCTGTGTGTGTGGGCTGTGTGTGTGGGTGTGTGTGGGCTGTGTGTGTGTGGGTGTGTGTGGGCTGTGTGTGTGGGCTGTGTGTGTGTGGGTGTGTGTGGGCTGTGTGTGTGTGGGCTGTGTGTGTGTGTGTGGGTGTGTGCTGTGTCTGTGTGGGCTGTGTGTGTGTGTGTGGGCTGTGTGTGTGTGGGCTGTGTGTCTGTGTGTGTGTTTTTGTGTGTTGGTCTTGTTGGTGCTGTGGGCTGTGTGTGTGTGGGTGTGTGTGGGCTGTGTGTCTGTGTGGGCTGTGGGCTGTGTGTGTGTGGGCTGTGTGTGTGGGCTGTGTGTCTGTGTGGGCTGTGTGTGGGTGTGTGTATCTGTGTGTGTGTCTGTGTGCATGTCTATGTGTGTATCTGTGTGTCTGTGTGTGGATGTGTATGTGTGTGCCTGTGTGTGTGTGTGCCTGTATCTGTGTGTCTGTGTATCTGTGTGTATGTGCCTGTGTGTGTGTCTGTATGTGTATATGTGTGTGTGTCTGTGTGTTTATCTGTGCCTGTGTGTGTCTGTGTGTGGATGTGTCTGTATCTGTGTGTGTCTGCGTGTGTGTGTCTGTGTGTGTATCTGTGTGTATCTGTGTGTGTATCTGTGTGTGGGTGTGTCTGTGTGTGTATCTGTGCCTGTGTGTGTGTCTGTCAGTTGACCCGTGGCACCTGGGTCTGCCCCGTGACCTCCTGCCAGCGGGCGTTCGACACGTCACGTGGCCTCAAGGTGCACATGGCCTGGCACAAGCGTCGTGGTGGCGTCACCGCCACTCACACACAGTGTCTGTGTGTGAGTCTCTCTCTGTGTCTCTCTGTGTGTCTCTCTGTGTGTGTGTGTCTCTGTGTGTGTGAGTCTGTGTGTGTGAGTCTCTCTCTGTGTGTGAGTCTCTGTGTGTGTGAGTCAGTGTCTGTGTGAGTCTCTCTGTGTGTGTGAGTCTCTCTGTGTGTGTCTCTGTGTGTGTGAGTCAGTGTCTGTGTGAGTCTCTCTGTGTGTGTGAGTCTCTCTGTGTGTGTGAGTCTCTCTGTGTGTGAGTCTCTCTGTGTGTGTGAGTCAGTGTCTGTGTGAGTCTCTCTGTGTGTGTGAGTCTCTCTCTATGTGCGAGTCTCTCTGTGTGTGTGAGTCAGTGTCTGTGTGAGTCTCTCTGTGTGTGTGAGTCTCTGTGTGTGTGAGTCGGTGTCTGTGAGTCTCTCTCTGTGTGTGAGTCTGTGTGTGTGAGTCAGTGTATGTGAGTCTCTGTGTGTGTGAGTCAGTGTCTGTGTGAGTCTCTCTGTGTGTGTGAGTCTCTCTCTATGTGCGAGTCTCTGTGTGTGTGTGAGTCAGTGTCTGTGTGAGTCTCTCTGTGAGTGAGTCTCTGTGTGTGTGTGAGTCAGTGTCTGTGTGAGTCTCTCTGTGAGTGAGTCTCTGTGTGTGTGAGTCAGTGTCTGTGTGAGTCTCTCTGTGTGTGCGAGTCTCTGTGTGTGTGTGAGTCAGTGTCTGTGTGAGTCTCTCTCTATGTGCAAGTCTCTGTGTGTGTGTGAGTCAGTGTCTGTGTGAGTCTCTCTGTGTGTGTGAGTCTCTCTCTGTGTGTGAGTCTCTGTGTGTGTGAGTCGGTGTCTGTGTGAGTCTCTGTGTGAGTGAGTCTCTGTGTGAGTGAGTCTCTGTGTGAGTGAGTCTCTGTGTGAGTGAGTCTCTGTGTGAGTGAGTCTCTGTGTGAGTGAGTCTCTGTGTGAGTGAGTCTCTGTGTGAGTGAGTCTCTGTGTGAGTGAGTCTCTGTGTGAGTGAGTCTCTGTGTGAGTGAGTCTCTGTGTGAGTGAGTCTCTGTGTGAGTGAGTCTCTGTGTGAGTGAGTCTCTGTGTGAGTGAGTCTCTGTGTGAGTGAGTCTCTGTGTGAGTGAGTCTCTGTGTGAGTGAGTCTCTGTGTGAGTGTGTCTCTGTGTGAGTGAGTCTCTGTGTGAGTGAGTCTCTGTGTGAGTGAGTCTCTCTCTGTGTGTGAGTCTCTGTGTGAGTGAGTCTCTGTGTGAGTGAGTCTCTGTGTGAGTGAGTCTCTGTGTGAGTGAGTCTCTGTGTGTGTGAGTCTCTGTGTGAGTGAGTCTCTGTGTGAGTGAGTCTCTGTGTGAGTGAGTCTCTGTGTGAGTGAGTCTCTGTGTGAGTGAGTCTCTGTGTGAGTGAGTCTCTGTGTGAGTGAGTCTCTGTGTGAGTGAGTCTCTCTCTGTGTGTGAGTCTCTGTGTGAGTGAGTCTCTGTGTGAGTGAGTCTCTGTGTGAGTGAGTCTCTGTGTGAGTGAGTCTCTCTCTGTGTGTGAGTCTCTGTGTGAGTGAGTCTCTGTGTGAGTGAGTCTCTGTGTGTGTGTGAGTCTCTGTGTGAGTGAGTCTCTGTGTGAGTGAGTCTCTGTGTGTGTGTGAGTCTCTGTGTGTGTGAGTCTCTGTGTGAGTGAGTCTCTGTGTGAGTGAGTCTCTGTGTGAGTGAGTCTCTGTGTGAGTGAGTCTCTGTGTGAGTGAGTCTCTGTGTGAGTGAGTCTCTGTGTGAGTGAGTCTCTCTCTGTGTGTGAGTCTCTGTGTGAGTGAGTCTCTGTGTGAGTGAGTCTCTGTGTGTGTGAGTCTCTGTGTGAGTGAGTCTCTGTGTGAGTGAGTCTCTGTGTGAGTGAGTCTCTGTGTGAGTGAGTCTCTGTGTGAGTGAGTCTCTGTGTGAGTGAGTCTCTCTCTGTGTGTGAGTCTCTGTGTGAGTGAGTCTCTGTGTGAGTGAGTCTCTGTGTGTGTGAGTCTCTGTGTGAGTGAGTCTCTGTGTGTGTGAGTCTCTCTGTGTGAGTGAGTCTCTGTGTGTGTGTGAGTCTCTGTGTGTGTGAGTCTCTGTGTGAGTCTCTGTGTGAGTGAGTCTCTGTGTGTGTGAGTCTCTGTGTGTGTGAGTCTCTGTGTGAGTGAGTCTCTGTGTGTGTGAGTCTCTCTCTGTGTGTGTGTGAGTCTCTGTGTGAGTGAGTCTCTGTGTGAGTGAGTCTCTGTGTGTGTGAGTCTCTCTCTGTGTGTGTGTGAGTCTCTCTGTGTGAGTGAGTCTCTGTGTGAGTGAGTCTCTGTGTGAGTGAGTCTCTGTGTGAGTGAGTCTCTGTGTGTGTGAGTCTCTGTGTGAGTGAGTCTCTGTGTGAGTGAGTCTCTGTGTGAGTGAGTCTCTGTGTGTGTGTGAGTCTCTGTGTGTGTGTGAGTCTCTGTGTGAGTGAGTCTCTGTGTGAGTGAGTCTCTGTGTGTGTGAGTCTCTCTCTATGTGCGAGTCTCTCTGTGTGTGTGAGTCGGTGTCTGTGTGAGTGAGTCTCTGTGTGTGTGTGAGTCTCTGTGTGTGTGTGAGTCTCTGTGTGAGTGAGTCTCTGTGTGTGTGTGAGTCTCTGTGTGTGTGTGAGTCTCTGTGTGTGTGTGAGTCTCTGTGTGAGTGAGTCTCTGTGTGAGTGAGTGTCTGTGTGTGTGAGTCTCTCTCTATGTGCGAGTCTCTCTGTGTGTGTGAGTCGGTGTCTGTGTGTGTGAGTCTCTCTGTGTGTGTGAGTCTCTGTGTGTGAGTCAGTGTCTGAGTGTCAGTGTATGTGAGTCTCTCTGTGAGTGAGTGTCTGTGTGAGTGAGTCTCTGTGTGAGTGAGTCTCTGTGTGTGTGTGAGTCTCTCTGTGAGTGAGTGTCTGTGTGAGTCAGTCTCTTTGTGTGTGAGTCTCTCTGTGTGTGAGTCTCTCTGTGAGTGAGTGTCTGTGTGTGTGAGTCGGTGTCTGTGTGAGTGTCTGTGTGTGTGAGTCTCTCTGTGTGTGTGAGTCGGTGTCTGTGTGTGTGAGTCTCTCTCTGTGAGTGTCTGTGTGTGTGTCAGTGTGTGTGAGTCTATCTGTGTGTGTGAGTCAGTGTCTGTGTGTGTGAGTCTCTCTGTGAGTGAGTGTCTGTGTGTGTGAGTCGGTGTCTGTGTGTCTCTCTGTGAGTGAGTGTCTGTGTGTGAGTCTGTGTGTGTGTCAGTGTGTGTGAGTCTCTCTGTGAGTGAGTGTCTGTGTGTGTGAGTCTCTCTGTGAGTGTCTGTGTGAGTCAGTGTCTGTGTGTGTGAGTCTCTCTGTGTGTGAGTGTCTGTGTGTGTGAGTCAGTGTCTGTGAGTCTATCTGTGTGTGTGAGTGAGTGTCTGTGTGAATCAGTCTCTCTGTGTGTGAGTCTCTCTGTGAGTCTCTGTGTGTGTGAGTCAGTGTCTGTGTGAGTCTCTCTGTGTGTGTGAGTCTCTCTCTATGTGCGAGTCTCTGTGTGTGTGTGAGTCGGTGTCTGTGTGTGTGAGTCAGTGTCTGTGTGAGTGTCTCTGTGTGTGTGAGTCTCTCTGTGTGTGTGAGTCTCTCTCTGTGTGTGAGTCTGTGTGTGTGTGAGTCAGTGTCTGTGTGAGTCTCTCTGTGTGTGTGAGTCTGTGTGTGTGTGAGTCGGTGTCTGTGTGTGTGAGTCTCTCTCTGTGTGTCTCTCTGTGTGTGTCTCTCTGTGTGTGTGAGTCTCTCTCTGTGTGTGAGTCTCTGTGTGTGTGAGTCTCTCTGTGAGTGAGTCTCTGTGTGTGTGAGTCAGTGTCTGTGTGAGTCTCTGTGTGTGTGAGTCTCTCTGTGAGTGAGTGTCTGTGTGTGTGAGTCAGTGTCTGTGTGAGTCTCTCTGTGTGTGTGAGTCTCTCTCTATGTGCGAGTCTCTCTGTGTGTGTGAGTCGGTGTCTGTGTGTGTGAGTCAGTGTCTGTGTGTGTGAGTCAGTGTCTGTGTGTGTGAGTCTCTCTCTGTGTGTGAGTCGGTGTCTGTGTGTGTGAGTCTCTCTCTGTGTGTGAGTCTCTGTGTGTGTGAGTCGGTGTCTGTGTGTGAGTCTCTGTGTGTGTGTGTCTCTCTCTGTGTGAGTCTCTGTGTGTGTGAGTCTCTCTCTGTGTGTGAGTCTCTGTGTGTGTGAGTGAGTGTCTGTGTGAGTCAGTCTCTTTGTGTGTGAGTCGGTGTCTGTGTGTGAGTCTCTGTGTGTGTGTGTCTCTCTCTGTGTGAGTCTCTGTGTGTGTGAGTCTCTCTCTGTGTGTGAGTCTCTGTGTGTGTGAGTGAGTGTCTGTGTGAGTCAGTCTCTTTGTGTGTGAGTCTCTCTGAGTGAGTGTCTCTGTGTGTGTGAGTCGGTGTCTGTGTGTGTGAGTCTCTCTCTGTGTGTCTCTCTGTGTGTGAGTCAGTGTATGTGAGTCTCTCTGTGTGTGAGTCAGTGTCTGTGTGAGTCAGTGTCTGTGTGTGTGAGTCTCTCTGTGTGTGAGTCAGTGTCTGTGTGAGTGTCTGTGTGTGTGAGTCGGTGTCTGTGTGTGTGAGTCGGTGTCTGTGTGTGTGAGTCTCTCTGTGTGTGAGTCAGTGTCTGTGTGAGTGTCTGTGTGTGTGAGTCGGTGTCTGTGTGTGTGAGTCGGTGTCTGTGTGTGTGAGTCTCTCTGTGTGTGAGTCAGTGTCTGTGTGAGTGTCTGTGTGTGTGAGTGAGTGTCTGTGTGTGAGTCGGTGTGTGTGTGTGAGTCTCTGTGTGTGTGTGAGTCAGTGTTTGTGTGTGTGAGTCTCACTCACACACTCACACACTCACTCACTCACACACTCACACACTCACTCACCCACTCACACACTCACTCACTCACACACTCACACACTCACTCACCCACTCACTCACTCACTCACACACTCACTCACACACTCACTCACTCACACACTCACACACTCACACACTCACTCACTCACTCACACACTCACTCACCCACTCACTCACACACTCACACACTCACTCACACACTCACTCACTCACACACTCACACACTCACACACTCACTCACTCACTCACACACTCACTCACTCATACACTCACTCACTCACACACTCACACACTCACACACTCACTCACTCACTCACACACTCACACACTCACACACTCATACACTCACTCACTCATACACTCACTCACTCACCCACTCACTCACTCACACACTCACTCACTCACACACTCACACACTCACTCACTCACTCACACACTCACACACTCACTCACCCACTCACTCACTCACACACTCACTCACTCACACACTCACTCACTCACTCACACACTCACTCACTCACACACTCACACACTCACACACTCATACACTCACTCACTCATACACTCACTCACTCATACACTCACTCACTCACACACTCACACACTCACTCACTCACACACTCACACACTCACACACTCACTCACTCACACACTCACACACTCACCCACTCACACACCCACTCACTCACTCACACACTCTTATACTCACCTCACACACTCACTCACCCACTCACTCACACACTCACTCACTCACACACTCACTCACACATTCACTCACTCACACACCCACTCACTCACACACTCACACACTCACTCACCCACTCACTCACCCACTCACACACTCACTCACCCACTCACTCACCCACACACTCACTCACACACTCACTCACACACTCACTCACACACTCACTCACTCACACACTCACACACTCACTCACACACTCACTCACACACTCACTCACTCACTCACACATTCACTCACTCACACACCCACTCACTCACACACTCACACACTCACTCACCCACTCACTCACCCACTCACACACTCACTCACCCACTCACTCACCCACACACTCACTCACACACTCACTCACACACTCACTCACTCACACACTCACACACTCACTCACACACTCACTCACACACTCACTCACACACTCACTCACATACTCACACACTCACTCACACACTCACCCACTCACACACTCACTCACCCACTCACTCACTCACACACTCACTCACACACTCACTCACACACTCACTAACACACTCACACACTCACTCACACACACACCCACCAACTCAGCTGGCCTCTGTCTCATGGTTTTTATTTTCTCCCCTCCCCCCTTCTCTCTCAAACAGAATCATCAACATTTTGAAATCTTCATTCGTACCAGAGCACCCAGCCCCCCCCCAGCCCCCTCCCCCCCCAGCCCCTCCCCTCCACCTAGCCCCCTCCCCTCCCCCCTCCCCCCTAGCCCCCTCCCCCCCAGCCCCTCCCCCTCCACCTAGCCCCTCCCCTCCCCCTCCCCCCCTACTCCTGCAGTGAGTGTCTACGAGGGTGGAGGGGTGCATGCGCTGCAGGTAGAGGACTCCCCTCCCCCCCAGCCCTCCCCCTCCCCCAAGCCCCTCCCCCCAGCCCCTCCCCCCCAGCCCCTCCCCTCCACCCAGCCCCTCCCCTCCACCCAGCCCCTCCCCTCCCCCCTCCCCCTAGCCCCTCCCCCCAGCCCCCCCCCCCCTACTCCTGCCAGTGAGTGTCTATGAGGGTGGAGGGATCCATGCGCTGCAGGTAGAGGACTCCCCTCCCCCTCAGCCCCTCCCCTCCCCCCCAGCCCCTCCCCTCCCCCCCAGCCCCTCCCCTCCCCCTAGCCCCTCCCCCTAGCCCCTCCCCCCCAGCCCCTCCCCTACTCCTAGCCCCTCCCCTCCCCCCCAGCCCCTCCCCTCCCCCCCAGCCCCTCCCCTCCCCCTAGCCCCTCCCCTCCAGCCCCCTCCCCTCCCCCCAGCCCCTCCCCCTAGCCCCTCCCCTCCCCCCAGCCCCTCCCCTCCCCCCAGCCCCTCCCCCTACTCCTGCCAGTGAGTGTCTATGAGGGTGGAGGGGTGCATGCGCTGCAGGTCGAGGACTCCCCTCCCCCCCAGCCCCTCCCCTCCCCCTAGCCCCTCCCCCCTAGCCCCTCCCCCTAGCCCCTCCCCCCTAGCCCCTCCCCCCCAGCCCCTCCCCTACTCCTGCCAGTGAGTGTCTATGAGGGTGGAGGGGTGCATGCGCTGCAGGTCGAGGACTCCCCTCCCCCCCCAGCCCCTCCCCTCCCCTAGCCCCTCCCCCCTAGCCCCTCCCCCTAGCCCCTCCCCCCTAGCCCCTCCCCCCCAGCCCCCCCCCCCTACTCCTGCCAGTGTGTGTCTACGAGGGTGGAGGGGTCCATGCGCTGCAGGTAGAGGACTCCCCTCCCCCCCAGCCCCTCCCCTCCCCCCAGCCCCTCCCCCCAGCCCCTCCCCCTAGCCCCTCCCCCCAGCCCCTCCCCCTAGCCCCTCCCCCCAGCCCCTCCCCCTAGCCCCTCCCCCCAGCCCCTCCCCCTAGCCCCTCCCCCCAGCCCCTCCCCCTAGCCCCTCCCCCCAGCCCCTCCCCCCTAGCCCCTCCCCCCCCTCCCCCCCCCTACTCCTGCCAGTGAGTGTCTATGAGGGTGGAGGGGTGCATGCGCTGCAGGTAGAGGACTCCCCCCCCCCCCTAGCCCCCTCCCCTCCCCCCCCAGCCCCTCCCCCTAGCCCCTCCCCCTAGCCCCTCCCCCCCAGCCCCTCCCCCTACTCCTGCCAGTGAGTGTCTATGAGGGTGGAGGGGTGCATGCGCTGCAGGTAGAGGACTCCCCCCCCCCCCCCCTAGCCCCCCTCCCCTCCCCCCCCAGCCCCTCCCCCCTAGCCCCTCCCCCTAGCCCCGTCCCCCCCCAGCCCCTCCCCCCTACTCCTGCCAGTGTGTGTCTATGAGGGTGGAGGGGTGCATGCGCTGCAGGTAGAGGACTCCCTGCAGGTGATCCACCTCGTGTTGAGCCACGCGGGCAGCCAAGCCGCTCAGCTGCACGCACACCGCCTCACCTCGCTCGTTCATGCCTGGGGGTGAGGGGGGGTGAGGGGGGGTGAGGGAGGGGATGGGGGGTGAGGGGGGGGTGAGGAGGGGATGGGGATGGGGGGTGTGAGGGGGGGTGAGGGGGGGGGTGAGGGGGGGTGAGGGGGGGGGGGTGAGGGGGGGGGGGGAGGGGGGGGGGGGGGAGGGGGGGTGAGGGGAGGGGGGAGGAGGGGGGGTGAGGGGGGGGGGGGGAGGGGGGGGTGAGGGGGGGTGAGGGGGGGGGGAGGGGGGGGGGGGGAGGGGGGGGGGGAGGGGGGGTGGGGGTGAGGGGGGGGTGAGGGGGGGGTGAGGGGGGGTGAGGGGGGGGGTGAGCAGTGACGTCACTAACTCAGCTGCACGCACACCGCCTCACCTCGCTCGTTCATGCCTGGGGGGGGGGTGAGGGGGGGGGCGAGGGGGGGGGGCGAGGGGGGGGGGCGAGGGGGGGGGCGAGGGGGGGGGGGGGCGAGGGGGGGGGGCGAGGGGGGGGGGGCGAGGGGGGGGGTGAGGGGGGGGGTGAGCAGTGACGTCACTAACTCAGCTGTGACGTCACTAACTCACCTGTCGGTGAGGTCACCCCCGCCACTCCACGTTCCCCTGGCCGAGAACATCTCTCCAATCCCAAGCACCTCCCCCACCCCCTCCCCCTCCACTCCACGTTCCCCCTGGCCGAGAACATCTCTCCAATCCCAAGCCCCTCCCCCACCCCCTCCCCCGCCACTCCACGTTCCCCTGGCCGAGAACATCTCTCCAATCCCAACCCACCTCCCCCCACCCCCCTCCCCCCGCCACTCCACGTTCCCCTGGCCGAGAACATCTCTCCAATCCCAACCCACCTCCCCACCCCCTCCCCCCGCCACTCCACGTTCCCCTGGCCGAGAACATCTCTCCAATCCCAACCCACCTCCCCACCCCCTCCCCCGCCACTCCACGTTCCCCTGGCCGAGAACATCTCTCCAATCCCAACCCACCTCCCCACCCCCTCCCCCGCCACTCCACGTTCCCCTGGCCGAGAACATCTCTCCAATCCCAACCCACCTCCCCACCCCCTCCCCCGCCACTCCACGTTCCCCTGGCCGAGAACATCTCTCCAATCCCAAGCACCTCCCCCACCCCCTCCCCCGCCACTCCACGTTCCCCTGGCCGAGAACATCTCTCCAATCCCAACCCACCTCCCCACCCCCTCCCCCGCCACTCCACGTTCCCCTGGCCGAGAACATCTCTCCAATCCCAGCCCCTCCCCCACCCCCTCCCCCGCCACTCCACGTTCCCCTGGCCGAGAACATCTCTCCAATCCCAACCCACCTCCCCACCCCCCACCCCCGCCACTCCACGTTCCCTGGCCGAGAACATCTCTCCAATCCCAAGCCCCCTCCCCCACCCCCTCCCACCGCCACTCCACGTTCCCCTGGCCGAGAACATCTCTCCAATCCCAACCCACCTCCCCACCCCCCACCCCCGCCACTCCACGTTCCCCTGGCCGAGAACATCTCTCCAATCCCAACCCACCTCCCCACCCCCTCCCCCGCCACTCCACGTTCCCCTGGCCCGAGAACATCTCTCAATCCCAACCCACCTCCCCACCCCCCACCCCCCGCCACTCCACGTTCCCCTGGCCGAGAACATCTCTCCAATCCCAACCCACCTCCCCACCCCCCTCCCCCGCCACTCCACGTTCCCCTGGCCGAGAACATCTCTCAATCCCAAGCACCTCCCCCACCCCCTCCCCCGCCACTCCACGTTCCCCTGGCCGAGAACATCTCTCCAATCCCAACCCACCTCCCCCACCCCCTCCCCCGCCACTCCACGTTCCCCTGGCCGAGAACATCTCTCCAATCCCAAGCCCCCTCCCCCACCCCCCTCCCCCCGCCACTCCACGTTCCCCCTGGCCGAGAACATCTCTCCAATCCCAAGCACCTCCCCCACCCCCTCCCCCGCCACTCCACGTTCCCCCTGGCCGAGAACATCTCTCCAATCCCAACCCACCTCCCCACCCCCCACCCCCTCCACTCCACGTTCCCCTGGCCGAGAACATCTCTCCAATCCCAAGCACCTCCCCCACCCCCTCCCCCCCTCCACTCCACGTTCCCCTGGCCGAGAACATCTCTCCAATCCCCAACCCACCTCCCCACCCCCCACCCCCCTCCACTCACGTTCCCCTGGCCGAGAACATCTCTCCAATCCCAAGCACCTCCCCCACCCCCTCCCCCTCCACTCCACGTTCCCCTGGCTCGAGAACATCTCTCCAATCCCAACCCACCTCCCCACCCCCTCCCCCTCCACTCCACGTTCCCCTGGCCGAGAACATCTCTCCAATCCCAACCCACCTCCCCACCCCCCTCCCCCCGCCACTCCACGTTCCCCTGGCCGAGAACATCTCTCCAATCCCAACCCCACCTCCCCCCACCCCCTACCCCCTCCACTCCACTCCACGTTCCCCTGGCCGGGAGCTCACCGCTCAGCACCACGGCGTCGTGGCGTGGGACGCAGGCTTGCCAATCGCCTGACGCTGGCGCAGGCCTCGGGCAGGAGGGTGAGGCGGGCCCCCGCTCAGGGGCCGCACGGACGGGTTGATGAACACGCTCAGCGGCATGGGGCTCATGCCGTGGGCACGGCGACGGGCGGCCGGGTGGCGGGAGAGCTGGCGCTCCGTTATCTCCATCACCATCACCTGGGGGGTGGTGGTGGTGGTGGTTAGTGGTGGTTAGTGGTGGTGGTAGGGGCGGGAGAGCTGGCGCTCCGTTATCTCCATGACCATCACCTGGGGGGTGGTGGTGGTGGTGGTTAGTGGTGGTTAGTGGTGGTGGTGGTGGCGGGAGAGCTGGCGCTCCGTTATCTCCATGACCATCACCTGGGGGGTGGTGGTGGTGGTGGTGGTGGTTAGTGGTGGTGGTGGTGGTGGTTGTGATGGTGGTAAGGGGTGAAGGTGGTGGTTGTGATGGTGGTGGTTGTGGTGGTGGTGGTGCGGGAGAGCTGGTGCTCAGTCACCTCCATCACCATCACCTGGAGGGGTGGTGGTGGTGGTTGTGATGGTGGTAAGGGGTGAAGGTGGTGGTTAGTGGTGGTGGTGGTTGTGGTGGTGGTGGTGGCGGGAGAGCTGGCGCTCCGTTATCTCCATGACCATCACCTGGAGGGGTGGTGGTGTGGTGGTGGTGGTGTAAGGGGGTGGTGGTGGTGGTGGTAAGGGGTGGAGGTGGTGGTAAGTGGTAGTGGTGGTTAGGGCTGGTGGTGGTGGTGGTAGTGGTGGTTGTGGTGGTGGTGGTAAGTGGGGGTGGTGGTGGTAAGTGGGTTGGGGTGGTGGTAAGTGGTGGTAAGTGGGGGTGGTGGTGGTGATGATGGTGTGGTATTGTTGGTGATGGTGATGGTGGTGGTGGTAAGGAGTGGTGGTGGTGGTGGTAAGGGGTGGTGGTGGTGGTGATTGTGGCGGTGGTGGTGATGATGGTGGCGGTTGTGGTGGCGGTGATGGTGGCGTTGTGGCGTGGTAGTGGTGGTGGTGACGGTTGTGGCGGCGGTGGTGGTGATGGTGTGGTGGTGGTTATGGTGTGGTAGTGGTGGTGGTGGTGATGGTGGTGATGGTGGTGGTGATGGTGGTGGTTGTGGTGGTGGCGGTTGTAGCGGTGGTGGTTGTGGTGGCTGTGGCAGTGGTGGTTGTGGCGTAGGTGGTGGTGGCGGTGGTGGTGGTGATGATGGTGTTGGTGATGATGGTGTGGTGGTGATGGCGATGGCGGTGTTCGTGGCGGTGATTGTGGTGGTGGTGGTTGTTGTGGCGGTTGTGCCGGTTGTGGCGGCGGGTTGTGGTTGTGTCGCTGCTGGAACCACCTGCACCGACTCTCCGATCTCTGCACCGACTCTCCGATCTGCGGGGCGCTGAGTCCGCTCGACTCGCTGGCTCGGAGCGCAGCCACCAGCCGCACCACCAACAACGCCACCTCCTCACCACCATCACCACCACCACCACCCACCACCTCCTCAACGCTGAGCGTACGCGCACGCACACGTAGCACTGGGGCTCCCACCTGGGGGGTGGTGGGGGGGTGGGGGGGGGTCACCACCATCATCATCATCATCAACAACTTCATCACCACCACTACCACCACTACCACCATCATCACCACTACCACCACCAACACCGCCATCACCCCCACCACCATCACCACCACTACCACTACCACCACCATCACCACCACTACCACCACTACCACCACCATCACCACTACCACCACCACCACAACGCTGAGCGCACACGCACACACACGTAGCACTGGGGCTCCCACCTGGGGGGGGTGGTGGTGGGGTGGGTGGGGGGGTGGGGTGGGTTCATCACCATCATCATCACCACTACCACCACCACCACCTTCATCATCATCATCACCATCATAATCATCATCACCTTCACCACCACCATCATCATCATCACCAACGCCACCATCACCACCACCACCACCTTCATCACCACCACCACCACCTTCATCACCACCATCATCACCACTAACACTACCACCACCACCAACACCACCACCTTCAACTTCATCACCACCATCACCACCACCCACCACCTCCTCAACGCTGAGCGCACGCGCACACACACGTAGCACTGGGGCTCCCACCTGGGGGGTGGTGGGGGGGTGGGGGGGGTCACCATCATCACCATCATCATCACCTCCACCATCATCATCATCAACAACTTCATCACCACCACTACCACCATCATCACCACTACCACCACCAACACCGCCATCATCACCACCACCATCACCACCACTACCACTACCACCACCATCACCACCACTACCACCACTACCACCACCATCACCACTACCACCACCACCACCACCATCACCACCCTCAACAACTTCATCATCACCACTACCACCGCCACCACCTTCATCATCATCATCACCATCATCATCACCATCACCACCGCCATCATCACCACTACCACCACCACCACCACCTTCATCATCATCACCATCATAATCATCATCACCTTCACCACCATCATCATCATCACCACCACCACCACCATCACCACTACTACCACTACCACCACCATCACCACCACTACCACTACCACCACTACCACTACCACCACCATCACCATCATCACCACCACCACCGCCACCATCATCACCATCATCACCATCATCACTTCTACTACCACCACCACCTTCATCATCACCACCGCCATCATCACCACGACCACCACCACCTTCATCATCATCATCACCATCATAATCATCATCACCTTCACCACCATCATCATCATCACCACCGCCATCATCACCACCACCACCACCACCTTCATCACCATCATCATCACCACTAACCCTACCACCACCACCAACACCACCACCTGTCAACTTCATCACCACCACCACCACCACCCACCACCTCCTCAACGCTGAGCGCACGCTCACACACACGTAGCACTGGGGCTCCCACCTGGGGGTGGTGGGGGGGTGGGGGGGGTCACCATCATCACCATCATCATCATCATCACCTCCACCATCATCACCACCATCATCATCATCAACAACTTCATCACCACCACTACCACCATCATCACCACTACCACCACCAACACCGCCATCATCACCACCACCATCACCACCACTACCACTACCACCACCATCACCACCACTACCACCACTACCACCACCACCACCACCATCACCACTACCACCACCACCATCACCACCATCAACAACTTCATCATCACCACTACCCACCACCACCTTCATCATCATCATCACCATCATCATCACCATCACCATCACCACCGCCATCATCACCACTACCACCACCACCACCTTCATCATCATCACCATCATAATCATCATCACCTTCACCACCATCATCATCATCACCACCACCACCACCATCACCACCACTACCACTACCACCACCATCACCACCACTACCACTACCACCACTACCACTACCACCACCATCACCATCATCACCACCACCACCGCCACCATCATCACCATCATCACCATCATCACTTCTACTACCACCACCACCTTCATCATCACCACCACCATCATCACCACGACCACCACCACCTTCATCATCATCATCACCATCATAATCATCATCACCTTCACCACCATCATCATCACCACCGCCATCATCACCACCACCACCACCTTCATCACCATCATCATCACCACTAACACTACCACCACCACCAACGCCACCTCCTCACCACCACCATCACCACCACCCACCACCTCCTCAACGCTGAGCGCACGCGCACACACACGTAGCACTGGGGCTCCCACCTGGGGGCGGGAGGGGGTGGGGGGGGTCACCACCATCATCATCATCACCATCATCACCACCACCACCACCACCATCACCACCACTACCACCACCATCACCACCACTACCACTACCACCACTACCACTACCACCACCATCACCATCATCACCACCACCACCGCCACCATCATCACCACTACCATCACCACCATCACCATCATCACCACCATCATCACCACCGCCACCATCATCACCACTACCATCACCATCATCACTTCTACTACCACCACCACCTTCATCATCACCACCACCATACCATCATCAACTTCACCACCCACCACCTCCTCAACGCTGAGCGCACACACACGTAGCACTGGGGCTCCCACGTGGGGGGGGGGGAGGGGGTGGGGGGGGGTCACCACCACCATCATCACCATCATCACCGCCACCACCCCCCCACCCCTCCTCCCCCCCCACCTCCCCCCCCACCTCCCCCCCCACCTCCCCCACCCCACCTCCCCCCCCACCTCCCCCCCACCCCCCCCCCACCTCCCCCACCTCCCCCCCACCTCCCCCCACCTCCCCCCCACCTCCCCCCCCACCTCCCCCCCACCTCCCCACCCCCCCCCCCCACCTGCAAGATGTCGTCAGCAGGCCCCCACTTGGGCCCCAGCAGCTTGCGCAGCGCCACCCGCAGCGTCCGCACAGCCCAGCGCCAGTACGGCCGCCGCTTGCGCAGCAGCTGCAGCGCTAGCTCCTCCCCCCTCCTGGGCGGGGTGGGAGGAGCCAGAGACGGTGTGGGCGGAGCCAGAGACGGTGTGGGCGGAGCCGGAGTGGGCGGAGCCAGAGACGGTGTGGGCGGAGCCGGAGTGGGCGGGGCCAGAGGCGGGGTGGGCGGAGCCGGAGCCGGCGTGGGCGGAGCCGGAGTGGGCGGAGCCAGAGACGGTGTGGGCGGAGCCGGAGTGGGCGGGGCCAGAGGCGGTGTGGGCGTAGCCAGAGCCGGCGTGGGCGGGGTCAGAGCCGGCGTGGGCGGAGCCAGAGCCGGTGTGGGCGGGGCCAGAGCCGGTGTGGGCGGAGCCTGAGACGGTGTGGGCGGAGCCAGAGCCAGAGCCGGCACCATCGCGGCGCCACCACTCCGCGGAGAGGGTGGACGTGGTGGAGAAGGTGGTGGAGGTTGCTGCTGCTGCTGTTGTTGTCCACCTTTGCAGGAGGCGGAGAGTCGCCCGGGACCCGAGCGCCGCCATCCCAGCGACCGCTGTGGGACACACGGACACAGAGACAGCTTCCCCTGGGGGTGCCCCTAGGCGACAGGCAACAGCAGCAGCAGTCACCACACAGCTACTGGTAGACACATAGACAGCTTCCCCTGGGGGTGCCCCTAGGCGACAGACAACAGCAGCAGCAGCAGTCACCACCCAGCTACTGGTAGACACAGAGACAGCTTCCCCTGGGGGTGCCCCTAGGCGACAGACAACAGCAGCAGCAGTCACCACCCAGCTACTGGTAGACACAAAGACAGCTTCCCCTGGGGGTGCCCCTAGGCTACAGACAGCAGCAGCAGCAGTCACCACACAGCTACTGGTAGACACAGAGACAGCTTCCCCTGGGGGTGCCCCTAGGCGACAGACAACAGCAACAGCAGCAGTCACCACCCAGCTACTGGTAGACACAGAGACAGCTTCCCCTGGGGGTGCCCCTAGGCTACAGACAGCAGCAGCAGCAGCAGTCACCACCCAGCTACTGGTAGACACAGAGACAGCTTCCCCTGGGGGTGCCCCTAGGCGACAGACAGCAGCAGCAGCAGTCACCACACGGCTACTGGTAGACACAGAGACAGCTGCCCCTGGGGGTGCCCCTAGGCGACAGACAGCAGCAGCAGCAGTCACCACACAGCTACTGGTAGACACAGAGACAGCTTCCCCTGGGGGTGCCCCTAGGCGACAGACAGCAGCAGCAGCAGCAGTCACCACCCAGCTACTGGTAGACACAGAGACAGCTTCCCCTGGGGGTGCCCCTAGGCGACAGACAACAGCAGCAGCAGCAGTCACCACACAGCTACTGGTAGACACAGAGACAGCTTCCCCTGGGGGTGCCCCTAGGCTACAGACAGCAGCAGCAGCAGCAGTCACCACCCAGCTACTGGTAGACACAGAGACAGCTTCCCCTGGGGGTGCCCCTAGGCTACAGACAGCAGCAGCAGCAGCAGTCACCACACAGCTACTGGTAGACACAGAGACAGCTTCCCCTGGGGGTGCCCCTAGGCTACAGACAGCAGCAGCAGCAGTCACCACACAGCTACTGGTAGACACAGAGACAGCTTCCCCTGGGGGTGCCCCTAGGCTACAGACAGCAGCAGCAGCAGCAGTCACCACCCAGCTACTGGTAGACACAGAGACAGCTTCCCCTGGGGGTGCCCCTAGGCTACAGACAGCAGCAGCAGCAGCAGTCACCACACAGCTACTGGTAGACACAGAGACAGCTTCCCCTGGGGGTGCCCCTAGGCTACAGACAACAGCAGCAGCAGCAGTCACCACCCAGCTACTGGTAGACACAGAGACAGCTTCCCCTGGGGGTGCCCCTAGGCTACAGACAGCAGCAGCAGCAGCAGTCACCACACAGCTACTGGTAGACACAGAGACAGCTGCCCCTGGGGGTGCCCCTAGGCGACAGACAACAGCAGCAGCAGCAGTCACCACACAGCTACTGGTAGACACAGAGACAGCTGCCCATGGGGGTGCCCCTAGGCGACAGACAGCAGCAGCAGCAGTCACCACACAGCTACTGGTAGACACAGAGACAGCTTCCCCTGGGGGTGCCCTTAGGCTACACACAACAGCAGCAGCAGCAGTCACCACACAGCTACTGGTAGACACAGAGACAGCTTCCCCTGGGGGTGCCCCTAGGCTACACACAACAGCAGCAGCAGCAGTCACCACACAGCTACTGGTAGACACAGAGACAGCTGCCCCTGGGGGTGCCCCTAGGCTACACACAACAGCAGCAGCAGCAGTCACCACACAGCTACTGGTAGACACAGAGACAGCTTCCCCTGGGGGTGCCCCTAGGCTGAGTGTCTTTCTGTCTCTCTCCGTGTCTCCCTGTGTGTGTCTCTCTCTGTGTGTCTCTCTGTGTGCCTCTGTGTGTGTGTGTGTCTCTCTCTGTGTCTCTCTGTCTCTCTCTGTGTGTGTCTCTCTCTCCATGTGTCTGTCTCTGTGTGTGTCTCTCTCTGTGTGTCTTTTTCTCTCCATGTGTCTGTCTCTGTGTGTGTCTCTCTCTCCATGTGTCTGTCTCTGTGTGTGTCTCTCTCTGTGTGTCTCTCTGTGTGTCTCTCTCTCCATGTGTCTGTCTCTGTGTGTGTCTCTCTCTCCATGTGTCTGTCTCTGTGTGTCTCTCTCTCTCCATGTGTCTGTCTCTGTGTGTGTCTCTCTCTGTGTGTCTCTCTCTCTCCATGTGTCTGTCTCTGTGTGTCTCTCTCTCTCTCCATGTGTCTGTCTCTGTGTGTGTCTCTCTCTGTGTGTCTCTCTGTGTGTCTCTCTCTCTGTCTCTCTCTGTATCTCTCTGTGTCTCTCTCTCTGTGTCTCTTTCTGTGTGTCTCTCTGTCTGTGTCTCTCTGTGTGTGTCTCTCTCTGTGTCTCTCTCTCTGTGTGTCTGTCTCTGTGTGTCTCCCTCTGTGTGTCTCTCTGTGTCTCTCTCTCTGTGTGTCTCTCTGTGTGTCTCTCTCTGTGTGTCTGTCTCTGTGTGTCTCTCTCTGTGTGTCTCTCTCTGTGTCTCTCTCTCTGTGTGTCTGTCTCTGTGTGTCTCTCTGTGTGTGTCTCTCTGTGTGTCTCTCTCTGTGTCTCTCTCTCTGTGTGTCTGTCTCTGTGTGTCTCTCTCTGTGTGTCTCTCTCTGTGTCTCTCTCTCTGTGTGTCTGTCTCTGTGTGTCTCTCTCTGTGTGTCTCTCTCTGTGTCTCTCTCTCTGTGTGTCTGTCTCTGTGTGTCTCTCTCTGTGTGTCTCTCTCTGTGTCTCTCTCTCTGTGTGTCTGTCTCTGTGTGTCTCTCTGTGTGTGTCTCTCTGTGTGTCTCTCTCTGTGTCTCTCTCTCTGTGTGTCTGTCTCTGTGTGTCTCTCTCTGTGTGTCTCTCTCTGTGTCTCTCTCTCTGTGTGTCTGTCTCTGTGTGTCTCTCTCTGTGTGTCTCTCTCTGTGTCTCTCTCTGTGTGTCTGTCTCTGTGTGTCTCTCTGTGTGTGTCTCTCTCTGTGTCTCTCTCTGTGTGTCTGTCTCTGTGTCTCTCTCTCTGTGTGTGTCTCTCTGTGTGTCTCTCTGTGTGTCTCTCTGTGTCTCTCTCTCTGTGTCTCTCTCTGTATCTCTCTGTGTCTCTCTCTCTGTGTCTGTCTGTGTGTGTCTCTCTGTGTGTCTCTCTGTGTGTCTCTCTGTGTGTCTCTCTCTCTGTGTCTCTCTCTGTATCTCTGTGTCTCTCTCTCTGTGTCTGTCTGTGTGTGTCTCTCTGTGTGTCTCTCTGTGTGTCTCTCTGTGTGTCTCTCTCTGTTTCTCTCTCTGTATCTCTCTGTGTCTCTCTCTGTGTGTCTGTCTCTGTGTGTCTCTCTGTCTGTGTCTCTCTGTGTGTCTCTCTCTGTGTGTCTCTCTGTGTGTCTCTCTGTGTGTCTCTCTCTGTTTCTCTCTCTGTATCTCTCTGTGTCTCTCTCTGTGTGTCTGTCTCTGTGTGTCTCTCTGTGTCTCTCTCTGTGTGTCTGTCTCTGTGTGTCTCTCTGTCTGTGTCTCTCTGTGTGTCTCTCTCTGTGTCTCTCTCTCTGTCTCTGTGTGTCTCCCTCTGTGTGTCTTTCTGTGACGTTGGTGATGTTGTTGATGATGGTGATGTTGATGGTGTCTGTGATGGTGATGATGTTGTTGATGATGGTCTCTGTGTTGTTGTTGTTGATGTTGTTGATGTTGTTGTTGATGTTCTTGTTGTTGTTGATGTTGTTGTTGATGTTCTTGTTGTTGTTGATGTTGTTGATGTTGTTGTTGTTGTTGTTGTTGATGTTCTTGTTGTTGTTGATGTTCTTGTTGTTGTTGTTGATGTTGTTGATGTTGTTGTTGAACTCACCTCAACCCACGTGGTTCCCGGCAGCCGTCCGCCGCGACCGCTGCACGCTACGGGTCCTCCCGAGCGCCTCTCGGCATTAACGACAAAAAAAAAACGCGTTTGTAAAATACACATCTCTTAAGTATAACAAAAAAATTCATCAGGTAAGGGGCCGTCCATAAATGACGTCACGCACCTAGGGCAGGGTACGGGTACCCGTTTGCGACCCTGGTGCGGCCTGGTACGGGTACGGGTAAGGAATCAAAACCCATTGGAACCTCATTTGCCAGTAAAAATATGATAATTGTTTTTTAACCCTTCTATCTGGCAACAAAACTGACACCTTTTTTTACAAGGAGTCATGTTTACGGGTAGACCGTGAGTCACCGGTGAGTCACCGTGATTGTCACTCATTTCCCAACGTCTTGTCTCTTCTCGCAATTCAAGTTCCTAGAATGAACCCACCCGCCATGCCTGCAACGTGGCTTCATCCCAGAGGTCGCAATCGGGTACCCGTACCCTACCCGTACCCGGCCGGGTACGGGTAGCGTACAGGTAGGGTACGGGTGCAGGTAGGGTACAGGTACGGGTGCGGGTAGGGTGCGGGTAGGGTACGGGTAGGGTACGGGTGCGGGTAGGGTACGGGTGCGGGTAGGGTACGGGTAGGGTACGGGTACGGGTAGGGTGCGGGTAGGGTGCGGGTAGGGTACGTGTAGGGTACGGGTACGGGTAGGGTGCGGGTAAGGTACGGGTAGGGTGCGGGTAGGGTGCGGGTAGGGTACGGGTAGGGTGCGGGTAGGGTACGGGTGCGGGTAGGGTATGGGTAGGGTACGGGTACGGGTAGGGTGCGGGTAGGGTGCGGGGTAGGGTACGGGTAGGGTGCGGGTAGGGTGCGGGTAGGGTACGGGTAGGGTACGGGTAGGGTGCGGGTGCGGGTAGGGTGCGGGTAGGGTACGGGTAGGGTGCGGGTAGGGTACGGGTGCGGGTAGGGTATGGGTAGGGTACGGGTAGGGTGCGGGTAAGGTACGGGTAGGGTGCGGGTGCGGGTAGGGTACGGGTGTGGGTAGGGTACGGGTAGGGTACGGGTACGGGTAGGGTACGGGTAGGGTGCGGGTAGGGTATGGGTAGGGTACGGGTGCGGGTAGGGTACGTGTAGGGTACGGGTAGGGTGCGGGTAGGGTACGGGTAGGGTACGGGTAGGGTGCGGGTGCGGGTAGGGTACGGGTAGGGTGCGGGTAGGGTACGGGTGCGGGTAGGGTATGGGTAGGGTACGGGTAGGGTGCGGGTGCGGGTAGGGTACGTGTAGGGTACGGGTACGGCCGGGTACGGGTACCCGTTTGCGACCCTGGTGCGGCCGGGTACAGGTACGGGTAAGGAATCAAAACCCGTTTGCGACCTCTGCTAAGCACGCAGCCACCTCGACATGAGTGGTGCTGGTGCTGGTGGTGGTGTACGTGGGGAGTGAGTGTGCGCAGGACTAACTCTGGGTGGTGGTGAGTCAGCCGCCAGCCACCTCGGCATGAGTGGTGCTGGTGGTGGTGGTGGTGTACGTGGGGAGTGAGTGTGCGCATGACTAACTCTGGGTGGTGGTGAGCCAGCCGCCAGCCACCTCGGCATGAGTGGTGCTGGTGGTGGTGGTGTACGTGGGGAGTGAGTGTGCGCAGGACTAACTCTGGGTGGTGGTGAGCCAGCCACCAGCCACCTCGGCATGAGTGGTGGTGCTGGTGGTGGTGGTGGTGTACGTGGGGAGTGAGTGTGCGCATGACTAACTCTGGGTGGTGGTGAGCCAGCCGCCAGCCACCTCGGCATGAGTGGTGCTGGTGCTGGTGGTGGTGTACGTGGGGAGTGAGTGTGCAGGACTAACTCTGGGTGGTGGTGAGCCAGCCACCAGCCACCTCGGCATGAGTGGTGCTGGTGGTGGTGTACGTGGGGAGTGAGTGTGCAGGACTAACTCTGGGTGGTGGTGAGTCAGCCGCCAGCCACCTCGGCATGAGTGGTGCTGGTGGTGGTGGTGTACGTGGGGAGTGAGTGTGCGCAGGACTAACTCTGGGTGGTGGTGAGTCAGCCGCCAGCCACCTCGGCATGAGTGGTGCTGGTGGTGGTGGTGGTGTACGTGGGGAGTGAGTGTGCGCATGACTAACTCTGGGTGGTGGTGAGCCAGCCGCCAGCCACCTCGGCATGAGTGGTGCTGGTGGTGGTGGTGTACGTGGGGAGTGAGTGTGCGCAGGACTAACTCTGGGTGGTGGTGAGCCAGCCGCCAGCCACCTCGGCATGAGTGGTGCTGGTGGTGGTGGTGGTGTACGTGGGGAGTGAGTGTGCGCATGACTAACTCTGGGTGGTGGTGAGCCAGCCACCAGCCACCTCGGCATGAGTGGTGCTGGTGGTGGTGCTGGTGGTGTACGTGGGGAGTGAGTGTGCGCATGACTAACTCTGGGTGGTGGTGAGCCAGCCACCAGCCACCTCGGCACGAGTGGTGCTGGTGGTGCTGGTGTACGTGGGGAGTGTGTGTAGGACTAACTCTGGGTGGTGGTGAGCCAGCCACCTCGGCATGAGTGGTGCTGGTGTTGGTGGTGGTGTACGTGGGGAGTGAGTGAGTGTGCGCATGACTAACTCTGGGTGGTGGTGAGCCAGCCACCAGCCACCTCAGGCATGAGTGGTGCTGGTGGTGCTGGTGGTGGTGTACGTGGGGAGTGAGTGTGCGCATGACTAACTCTGGGTGGTGGTGAGCCAGCCGCCAGCCACGTCCCTCGTGCGGGGAGGACCATCACGTGATCGGCACGGGACCAGCTGGAGGAGGTTGGAGGAGAGGTGGTGGTGGTGGTGGGTGTCAGCCATCACACGTGCGGTGCAAATGAAGATCGACAATCAGCGCCATCTTCATCATCATCACAATCTTCATCACCACCACCTTCGTCACCATGACAACCTTCACCACTACCACCATCACCACCACCATCTTCATCGTCACCATGACAACCTTCACCACCACCACCCTCATCACCATCTTCATCACCACCACCACCATCTTCGTCACCATCACAATCATCACCACCACCATCATCACCACCATCTTCATCACCACCACCACCACCATCATCACCACCATCTTCATCACCACCACCACCATCTTCATCACCACCACCACCATCATCATCACCACCATCACAATCTTCACCACCACCATCTTCATCACCACCACCACCACCACCATCATCACCACCATCTTCATCACCACCACCACCATCATCATCACCACCATCACAATCTTCACCACCACCATCTTCATCATCACCACCACCACCATCATCACCACCATCATCACCACCATCTTCATCACCACCACCACCATCTTCATCACCACCACCATCATCACCACCATCTTCATCACCACCACCACCATCATCATCACCACCATCACAATCTTCACCACCACCATCTTCATCATCACCACCACCACCATCATCACCACCATCTTCATCACCACCACCACCATCATCACCACCACCACCACCATCACCACCATCACAATCTTCACCACCACCATCTTCATCATCACCACCACCACCATCATCACCACCATCTTCATCACCACCACCACCATCATCACCATCACCACCACCATCACCACCATCACCACCTGTGATCATCATCGCGGCAGGCTACGTGCGGTGCAAACGAAGTTCAACAATCACCACCCGGTGCCCGCGACGGGTACCGGGTGGAGACACGGGGACACGGAGACACACACAGGGACACAGACAAAGACAGGGACACTGAGACACAGAGACACGGGGACACAGACACACACGAGGACACTGAGACACACAGAGACGCAGAGACAGACGCGGAGACACACACACAGGGACACAGACAAAGACAGGGACACTGAGACACAGAGACACGGGGACACAGACACACACGAGGACACTGAGACACGGAGACACACAGAGACGCAGAGACAGACGCGGAGACATAGACACACACAGGGACACGGAGACGCGGAAACTCGGGGACGTGGAGACACACAGGGACACTGAAACACGGAGACACAGAGACAGACGCGGAGACACAGACACACACACAGGGACACGGAGACACACACACACAGGGACACGGAAACGCGGAGACTCGGGGATGTGGAGACACAGAGACACACAGGGACACGGAGACACAGAGACAGACACGGAGACACGGAGACACACAGACACACGGAAACAAAGAGACAGACGCGGAGACACAGGCACACATAGACACAGACACACACAGAGACACAGACACACACAGAGACACACAGGGACACGGAGACACAGAGACACAGACACACACAGAGACACTGAGACACAGACACACAGAGACACACACAGAGACAGACACACACAAAGACACACATAGAGACACAGACACACACAGAGACACACACACACAGAGACACACACAGAGACACAGACACACACAGAGACACAGACACACACAGAGACACACACACACAGAGACACACAGAGATACAGACACACACAGAGACACAGACACACACAGAGACACAGACACACACAGAGACACAGACACACACAGGGACACAGACACACACAGAGACACAGACACACACAGGGACACAGACACACACAGGGACACGGAGACACTGAAACAGAGACTCGGGGACGCGGGGACACAGAGACACGGGGACACAGACACACAAACACACACAGGGACACAGACACACAGAGAAACACAGAGACACAGACACACACAGACACACACAGGGACACGGGGACAGTCTTTTCATCACAGACGCGTGGTCCTTTATTGAACCCCGAGCGGGGTAGAGTGGGACCCCTGGCCCACCTGGTCACGACGACGCAGCAGAGATTCCACCCCGCACGGACATCACAGCGAGTTAGCCACGAGGGTGAGTGGCTGGGTGAGTGGGTGAGTGGCTGGGTGAGTGGGTGAGTGGCTGGGTGAGTGGGTGGGTGAGTGGCTGGGTGAGTGGGTGGGTGAGTGGGAGAGTGAGTGGCTGGGTGAGTGAGTGGCTGGGTGAGTGGCTGGGTGAGTGGGTGAGTGGCTGGATGAGTGGGTGAGTGGCTGGGTGAGTGGCTGGGTGAGTGGCTGGGTGAGTGGAAGAGTGAGTGGCTGGGTGAGTGAGTGGCTGGGTGAGTGGCTGGGTGAGTGGGTGAGTGGCTGGGTGAGTGGCTGGATGAGTGGGTGAGTGGCTGGGTGAGTGGCTGGGTGAGTGGCTGGGTGAGTGGAAGAGTGAGTGGCTGGGTGAGTGAGTGGCTGGGTGAGTGGCTGGGTGAGTGGGTGAGTGGCTGGGTGAGTGGCTGGATGAGTGGGTGAGTGGCTGGGTGAGTGGGTGAGTGGCTGGGTGAGTGGCTGGATGAGTGGGTGAGTGGCTGGGTGAGTGGGTGAGTGGCTGGGTGAGTGGCTGGGTGAGTGGGTGAGTGAGTGGGTGAGTGGCTGGGTGAGTGGCTGGATGAGTGGGTGAGTGGCTGGGTGAGTGGGTGAGTGGCTGGGTGAGTGGCTGGATGAGTGGGTGAGTGGCTGGGTGAGTGGCTGGGTGAGTGGGTGAGTGGCTGGGTGAGTGGGTGAGTGGCTGGGTGAGTGGCTGGGTGAGTGGGTGAGTGGCTGGGTGAGTGGCTGGGTGAGTGGGTGAGTGGCTGGGTGAGTGGCTGGATGAGTGGGTGAGTGGCTGGGTGAGTGGGTGAGTGGCTGGGTGAGTGGCTGGATGAGTGGGTGAGTGGCTGGGTGAGTGGGTGAGTGGCTGGGTGAGTGGCTGGGTGAGTGGGTGAGTGGCTGGGTGAGTGGCTGGGTGAGTGGGTGAGTGGCTGGGTGAGTGGGTGAGTGGCTGGGTGAGTGGCTGGATGAGTGGGTGAGTGGCTGGGTGAGTGGGTGAGTGGCTGGGTGAGTGGGTGAGTGGCTGGGTGAGTGGCTGGGTGAGTGGGTGAGTGGCTGGGTGAGTGGGTGAGTGGCTGGGTGAGTGGGTGAGTGGCTGGGTGAGTGGGTGGGTGAGTGGCTGGGTGAGTGGGTGAGTGAGTGGGAGAGTGAGTGGCTGGGTGAGTGGGTAAGTGGGTGGAAGAATGAGTGGATGAGTGGCTGGGTGAGTGGATGTAAGAGTGAGTGGGTGAGTGGCTGGGTGAGTGAGTGGGTGAATGGCTGGGTGAGTGGGAGAGTGAGTGGATGGAAGAGAGTGGGTGAGTGGGATAGTGGATGGGTGAGTTGGTGAGAGTGATTGGGTGAGTGGGAGAGTGGTTGAGGGAGTGAGTGGAAGGGTAAGTGGATGAGTGGGTGAGTGGATGAGTGAGTCAGTGGATGGGAGGGTGGGTGAGTGGATGAGTGAGTGGTTGAGTGAGTGGGTGAGAGTGAGTGGATGAGAGTCAGTGGATGGGTGAGTGGGTAGTGGTTAAGTGAGAAGGGTAAGTGGATGAGTCAGTGGATGAGTGAGTGGTTGAGTGGATGAGTGGGTAGATGAATGGTTGAATGGAAGGTTAAGTATACGAGTCAGTGGTTGAGTGGGTGGATGAGTATCTGAGCGAGTGGTTGAGTGGTTGAGAGAGTGGGTGAGTGGTTGAGTGAGTGGATGAGTCAGTGGATGAGTCAGTGGATGAGTCAGTGGTTGAGTCAGTGGTTGAGTCAGTGGTTGAGTCAGTGGTTGAGTCAGTGGTTGAGTCAGTGGTTGAGTCAGTGGTTGAGTGGGTGGGTGAGTGGATGAGTGGGTGGTTAAGTGGAAGGCTAAGTATATGAGTCAGTGGATGAGTCAGTGGTTGAGCGAGTGGTTGAGTATCTGAGCGAGTGGTTGAATGGGTGAGAGAGTCAGTGGATGAGTGGTTGAGTGAGTGGGTGAGAGAGTGGTTGAGTATCTGAGCGAGTGGTTGAGTGGGTGGGTGAGTGGTTGGCTGGGCGAGTGGTTGCGTGACCCCCATATTGCACACATAACACACACACACGTTTCCACGAAGACACTGATAAATCCCCTCCCCCCACCATGTGTATAGCCTTCAACGCAAGGACACAAAGGACCGATACGAAGGCCGGTGCGAAACGGCGGGGTGGGCGGTTAGCACCAGCCCCGGCCGTCTTTGTCTCCCCCGATGCTCCTGTGTGTGTGCGATACACGCTGCAGGACAGGTACGCATTGCACGGCTGAGTCGACCTAATTGCGATCACCGGAGGTGGTGGTGATGGTGGTGATGGCGGCGGCGGTGGTGGCTGTGGTGGTGGTGGCGATGGTGGTGATAGGTGGCGGTGGTGACGGTGATGGTGGCGGTGATGGTGGTGGCGGCGGTGGTGATGGTGGTGGTGATGGTGGTGATAGGTGGTGGTGATGGCGGTGGTGGCAGTGATGGCCGCGGTGGTGGCGGTGGTGGCGGCGTTGGTGGTGGCGGCGGTGGTGGTGGCAGTGGTGGTGGCTGTGGTGGTGGTGATAGGTGGCGGTGGTGGTGGTGGTGGTGATGGTGGCGGCAGTGGTGGTGGTGGCGCTGAGCAGGAATCGAACTCGGCTCCCTTGCCCGGTTCGTGGCACAGCTGCGGGGTGACGCCATCACGGCGCGGCCGTACCAGGCTAGGTGCACGCACGTGATATCGCTCGGCAGGGGACACGCTCTGCAAGCGATGCCAATGTCGGACAGGAGACTTGAAACCCCTGAGAGAGACACCCAGACCCAGGGCTCGAACCCAGGTGTCTCAGTGTCTCCGACACGGCCATCGTGAACCCCCTGAGAGAGAGAGACACCCAGATCCAGGGCTTGAACCCAGGCTCTCAAAGTCTCTGACACGGCCATCGTGAACCCCCCTGAGAGACACTCACTCACCCCACCATTTCACCCACCTCACCACCCTCACCCCCACCAACCTCACCTAGCCTCAGCACCCTCACCTAACCTCACCACCCTCATCCCACCTCACCCTTCACCTCACCACCCCTCACTTAGCCTCACCACTCTCACCCCCACTTATCCTCACCACCCTCACCATTCACCACCATCACCCCCACCTAACCTCACCACCCTCACGCTTCACCTTACACCTCCTCACCACCCTCACCACCCCCCTCACCTAACCTCAGCACCCTCACCTAGCCTCAATTAACCTCACCACCCTCACTTAACCTCACCACCCCCCACCCCTCACCACCCCCACAACCCAATACCCCCGCCTAACCTCACCACCTCACCTCACCACCCCCACCACCCCACACCACCTCACCCCCCCCCCACCTCACCACCCCCACCTCACCCCCCCCACCTCACCACCCCCACCTCACCACCCCCCCACCTCACCTCACCACCCCCACCTCACCACCCCCACCTCACCACCCCCCCCCCCACCTCACCACCCCCACCCCACCTCACCACCCCCACCCCACCTCACCACCCCCACCTCACCATCCCCACCACCCCCACCTCACCACCCCCACCTCACCACCCCACCCCCCCCCCCCCACCTCACCCCCCCCCTCACCACCCCCCACCTCACCACCCCCCCCCACCTCACCACCCCCCCCCCCACCTCACCCCCCCCTCACCACCCCCACCTCACCTCACCATCCCCACCTAACCTCACCACCCCTCACCCCCCCCCCACCTCACCACCCCTCACCCCCCCCCCTCACCCCCACCTCACCACCCCTCACCACCCCCATCTCACCACCCCACCCCTCACCACCTCACCACCCCTCACCACCCCCCCCCACCCCTCACCACCCCCACCTCACCACCCCTCACCCCACTCCTCACCACCCCCACCCCCTCACCACCACCTCACCACCCCCATCTCACCCCCCCGCCACCTCACCACCCCTCACCACACCTCACCACCCCTCACCACCCCCCCTCACCACCACCCCCACTCACCACCCCCCCCCCACCCCCCCCACCTCACCACCCCCACCTCACCACCCCCACCTCACCCCCACCTCACCACCCCTCACCACCCCCCCCCCCTCACCACCTCACCACCCCCCCCACCCCTCACCACCCACCCCCCACCCCTCACCACCCCCCACCTCACCACCCCTCACCACCCCACACCACCCCTCACCCCACTCCTCACCACCCCACCCCCTCACCCACCACCTCACCACCCCCCCCCCCACCTCACCACCCCCCATCACCCCCCCCCCACCTCCCCTCACCACACCTCACCACCCCTCACCACCCCCCCTCACCACCACCCCCACTCACCACTCCACTCACCACCCCCCCCCCCACTACCTCACCACCCCCCACCTCACCCCCCCCCCACCTCACCACCCCTCACCACCCCCCCCCTCACCACCCCCCCCCCCCCCACCACCTCACCACCCCCCCCACCACCCCTCACCACCCCCCCCCCCCACCCCTCACCACCCCCACCTCACCACCCCTCACCACCCCACACCACCCCTCACCCCACTCCTCACCACCCCACCCCTCACCACCACCTCACCACCCCCCCCCCCACCTCACCACCCCCATCTCACCCCCCCCCCACCTCACCACCCCTCACCACCCCCCCTCACCACCCCCCCCCTCACCACCCCCCCACCCCTCACCACCCACCCCCCACCCCTCACCACCCCCCACCTCACCACCCCTCACCACACCACCCCTCACCCCACTCCTCACCACCCCACCCCCTCACCACCACCTCACCACCCCCCCCCCCACCTCACACCACCCCCATCTCACCCCCCCCCCCACCTCACCACACCTCACCACACCTCACCACCCCCCCTCACCACCCCCCCCCACCCCTCACCACCCCCCACCCTCACCACACCCCTCACCACCCCACACCACCCCTCACCCCACTCCTCACCACCCCCTCACCCCACTCCCTCACCACCCCTCACCACCCCACCCCTCACCACCACCTCACCACCCCTCACCACCACCCCCCACACCTCACCACCCCCCCCACCACCTCACCACCCCCCCCCCACCCCACCCCCCTCACCACCACCACCTCACCACCCCTCACCACCCCACCCCTCACCACCCACCTCACCACCCCACCTCACCACCCCTCACCCCACTCCTCACCACCACCTCACCACCCCTCACCACCCCCCCCTCACCACCACCCCACTCACCACCCCACCTCACCCCCCACCCTCACCACCCCGCACCCGCACCCAGCCTGCGCCTGGCGACTCGCGCTACGAGCACCGCCAACGCCGCGGCCGCCGCGCCGGCGATGAGCGCCGCGGCCCCCGCGGAGAATCAGGCGAGGGCCCGTGGCGCCGTGCGGCCTTCAAGGCCGCAGGCAGCAGCGCCGAGCGGAGCACGTTGTCTGCGGGCCTCAGCACTCGCGCGAAAGCCTCTCGACGCGCCGAGCGCTCGTAGTAGGCCGCGAGCCTCGGCCTACGCTGAGCCGCGGGGCCCCAGCGGCGCCGCGAGAGGCCCAGGAAGGAGAGGCGGTGGAGGGTGGCGAGCAGGCAGGCGTCCGCCAGGCTGTAGGCAGGGCCGCAAAGCCACCACGGTTCGTCACCAGCATCAGTGTCTGAGGGGGGAGGGGCGAGTGAGTAAAGGGGGAGGGGCGAGTGAGTAAAGAGGGAGGGGCGAGTGAGTAGGGGGAGGGGCGAGTGAGTAAAGGGGGAGGGGCGAGTGAGTAAAGGGGGAGGGGCGAGTGAGTAGGGGGAGGGGCGAGTGAGTAAAGGGGGAGGGGCGAGTGAGTAGGGGGAGGGGCGAGTGAGTAGGGGGAGGGGCGAGTGAGTAAAGGGGGAGGGGCGAGTGAGTAGGGGGAGGAGCGAGTGAGTAAAGGGGGAGTGCGAGTGAGTAAAGGGGGAGGGGCGAGTGAGTAGGGGCGAGAGAATAAAGGGGGAGGGGCGAGTGAGTAAGGGGGAGGGGCGAGTGAGTAAAGGGGGAGGGGCGAGTGAGTAAAGGGGGAGGGGCGAGTGAGTAGGGGGAGGGGCGAGTGAGTAAAGGGGGAGGAGCGGGTGAGTAAAGGAGGAGAGGTGAGTAGGGGGGAGGGGGCGAGAGAGTAAAGGGGGGAGGGGCGAGTGAGTAAAGGGGGAGGGGCGAGTGAGTAAAGGGGGGAGGGGCGAGTGAGTAGGGGGGAGGGGCGAGTGAGTAGGGGGAGGGGCGAGTGAGTGGTGGGAGGGGCGATTGAGTAGGAGGAGGGGCGGGGGGGGCGAGTGGGCGGGGGGACGGGCGAGGGAAGGGGAAGGGGAAGGGGCGAGGGGGAGGGGGGCGAGTGGGTGGGGGGGAGGGGTGCACTCTCTCACCCACCCACCATCTCACCCACCCCACCATCTCACCCACCCACCATCTCACCCACCCACCATCTCACCCACCCACCATCTCACCCACCCACCATCTCACCCACCCACCATCTCACCCACCCACCATCTCACCCACCCACCATCTCACCCACCCACCATCTCACCCACCCACCATCTCACCCACCCACCATCTCACCCACCCACCATCTCACCCACCCACCATCTCACCCACCCACCATCTCACCCACCCACCATCTCACCCACCCACCATCTCACCCACCCACCATCTCACCCACCCACCATCTCACCCACCCACCATCTCACCCACCCACCATCTCACCCACCCACCATCTCACCCCACCCACCATCTCACCCACCCACCATCTCACCCACCCACCATCTCACCCACCCACCATCTCACCCACCCACCATCTCACCCACCCACCATCTCACCCACCCACCATCTCACCCACCATCTCACCCACCCACTCTCTCACCCACCCACCCTCTCACCACCCTCTCTCACCCACTCACCATCTCACCCACCCACCATCTCACCCACCCACTCTCTCACCCACCCACCCTCTCACACCCTCTCTCACCCACTCACCATCTCACCCACCCACCATCTCACCCACCCACTCTCTCACCCACCCACCCTCTCACCATCTCACCACCCTCTCTCACCCACTCACCATCTCACCCACCCACCATCTCACCCACCCACTCTCTCACCCACCCACCCTCTCACCATCTCACCCACCCCTCTCTCACCCACTCACCATCTCACCCCACTCACTCTCTCATCCACACTCTCACCCACTCACCATCTCACCACCCCTCTCACCACGCTCTCACCCACTCACCATCTCACCCACTCACCATCTCACTCACTCTCTCACCCACTCACCATCTCACCCACTCACCATCTCACCACCCTCTCACCACGCTCTCACCCACTCACCATCTCACCACCCTCTCACCACGCTCTCACCCACTCACCATCTCACCACCCTCTCACCACTCTGTCACCACCCTCTCACCACGCTCTCACCCACTCACCATCTCACCACCCTCTCTCACCCACTCTCTCACCCACTCACCACCTCACCCACTCCCTCACCCACTCACCATCTCACCACCCTCTCACCCACTCTCTCACCACCCTCTCACCCACTCTCTCACCCCACTCACTCTGTCACCACCCTCTCACCCACTCCC
>NC_136344.1:324648-349838 GCF_964198595.1 Lampetra fluviatilis | reverse complement strand
CAGCTGCAGCGCTAGCTCCTCCCCCTCCTGGGCGGGGTGGGAGGAGCCAGAGACGGTGTCGTGGGCGGAGCCATAGCCGGTGTGGGCGGAGCCATAGCCGGTGTGGGCGGAGCCATAGCCGGAGTGGGCGGAGCCGGTGTGGGCGGAGCCAGAGACGGTGTGGGCGGAGCCGGAGTGGGCGGAGCCGGTGTGGGCGGAGCCGGAGCCGGTGTGGGCGTAGCCAGAGCCGGAGTGGGCGTAGCCAGAGCCGGTGTGGGCGGGGCCAGAGCCGGCGTGGGCGGAGCCAGAGGCGGGGTGGGCGGGGCCAGAGACAGTGTGGGCGGAGCCGGAGCCGGAGTGGGCGGAGCCAGAGCCGGCGTGGGCGGAGCCGGAGTGGGCGGGGCCAGAGCCGGCGTGGGCGGAGCCGGAGTGGGGCGGAGCCGGTGTGTGGGCGGGGCCAGAGCCGGAGTGGGCGGAGCCAGAGGCGGGGGTGGGCGGAGCCAGAGCCAGAGCCGGCACCATCGCGGCGCCACCACTCCGCGGAGAGGGTGGACGTGGTGGAGAAGGTGGTGGAGGTTGCTGCTGCTGCTGCTGTTGTTGCTGTTGTTGTTGTTGTCCACCTTTGCAGGAGGCGGAGAGTCGCCCGGGACCCGAGCGCCGCCATCCCAGCGACCGCTGTGGGACACACGGACACAGAGACAGCTTCTCCTGGGGGTGCCCCTAGGCGACAGACAGCAGCAGCAGTCACCACACAGCTACTGGTAGACACAGAGACAGCTTCCCCTGGGGGTGCCCCTAGGCTACAGACAGCAGCAGCAGTCACCACCCAGCTACTGGTAGACACAGAGACAGCTTCCCCTGGGGGTGCCCCTAGGCTACAGACAGCAGCAGCAGCAGCAGTCACCACACAGCTACTGGTAGACACAGAGACAGCTTCCCCTGGGGGTGCCCCTAGGCGACAGACAGCAGCAGCAGCAGTCACCACACAGCTACTGGTAGACACAGAGACAGCTTCCCCTGGGGGTGCCCCTAGGCTACAGACAGCAGCAGCAGCAGCAGTCACCACACAGCTACTGGTAGACACAGAGACAGCTTCCCCTGGGGGTGCCCCTAGGCGACAGACAGCAGCAGCAGCAGTCACCACCCAGCTACTGGTAGACACAGAGACAGCTGCCCCTGGGGGTGCCCCTAGGCTACAGACAGCAGCAGCAGCAGCAGTCACCACACAGCTACTGGTAGACACAGAGACAGCTGCCCCTGGGGGTGCCCCTAGGCTACAGACAGCAGCAGCAGCAGTCACCACACAGCTACTGGTAGACACAGAGACAGCTGCCCCTGGGGGTGCCCCTAGGCTACAGACAACAGCAGCAGCAGCAGCAGTCACCACACAGCTACTGGTAGACACAGAGACAGCTTCCCCTGGGGGGTGCCCCTAGGCGACAGACAACAACAGCAGCAGTCACCACCCAGCTACTGGTAGACACAGAGACAGCTTCCCCTGGGGGTGCCCCTAGGCTACAGACAGCAGCAGCAGCAGTCACCACCCAGATACTGGTAGACACAGAGACAGCTTCCCCTGGGGGGTGCCCCTAGGCGACAGACAACAACAGCAGCAGTCACCACCCAGCTACTGGTAGACACAGAGACAGCTTCCCCTGGGGGTGCCCCTAGGCTACAGACAGCAGCAGCAGCAGTCACCACCCAGCTACTGGTAGACACAGAAACAGCTTCCCCTGGGGGTGCCCCTAGGCTACAGACAGCAGCAGCAGCAGTCACCACACAGCTACTGGTAGACACAGAGACAGCTTCCCCTGGGGGTGCCCCTAGGCAACAGACAGCAGCAGCAGTCACCACCCAGCTACTGGTAGACACAGAGACAGCTTCCCCTGGGGGTGCCCCTAGGCGACAGACAGCAGCAGCAGCAGTCACCACCCAGCTACTGGTAGACACAGAGACAGCTTCCCCCTGGGGGTGCCCCTAGGCGACAGACAGCAGCAGCAGCAGCAGTCACCACCCAGCTACTGGTAGACACAGAGACAGCTTCCCCTGGGGGTGCCCCTAGGCTACAGACAGCAGCAGCAGTCACCACCCAGCTACTGGTAGACACAGAGACAGCTTCCCCTGGGGGTGCCCTTAGGCTACAGACAACAGCAGCAGCAGTCACCACCCAGCTACTGGTAGACACAGAGACAGCTTCCCCTGGGGGTGCCCCTAGGCGACAGACAGCAGCAGCAGCAGTCACCACCCAGCTACTGGTAGACACAGAGACAGCTTCCCCTGGGGGTGCCCTTAGGCTACAGACAACAGCAGCAGCAGTCACCACCCAGCTACTGGTAGACACAGAGACAGCTTCCCCTGGGGGTGCCCCTAGGCGACAGACAACAGCAGCAGCAGCAGTCACCACACAGCTACTGGTAGACACAGAGACAGCTTCCCCTGGGGGTGCCCCTAGGCTACACACAACAGCAGCAGCAGCAGTCACCACACAGCTACTGGTAGACACAGAGACAGCTTCCCCTGGGGGTGCCCCTAGGCTACACACAACAGCAGCAGCAGCAGTCACCACACAGCTACTGGTAGACACAGAGACAGCTTCCCCTGGGGGTGCCCCTAGGCTGAGTGTCTTTCTGTCTCTCTCCGTGTCTCCCTGTGTGTGTCTCTCTCTGTGTGTGTCTCTCTGTGTGTCTCTCTCTGTGTGTGTGTGTCTCTCTCTGTGTCTCTCTGTCTCTCTCTCTGTGTGTGTCTCTCTCTCCATGTGTCTGTCTCTGTGTGTGTCTCTCTGTGTGTGTCTCTCTCTGTGTGTCTCTCTCTCTCCATGTGTCTGTCTCTGTGTGTCTCTCTCTCTCCATGTGTCTGTCTCTGTGTGTGTCTCTCTCTGTGTGTCTCTCTGTGTGTCTCTCTCTCCATGTGTCTGTCTCTGTGTGTGTCTCTCTCTGTGTCTCTCTCTCTCCATGTGTGTCTCTGTGTGTCTCTCTCTCTCCATGTGTCTGTCTCTGTGTGTGTCTCTCTCTGTGTGTCTCTCTCTCTCCATGTGTCTGTCTCTGTGTGTCTCTCTCTCTCCATGTGTCTGTCTCTGTGTGTGTCTCTCTCTGTGTGTCTCTCTGTGTGTCTCTCTCTCTGTCTCTCTCTGTGTGTGTGTCTCTCTGTGTCTCTCTCTCTGTGTGTCTGTCTCTGTGTGTCTCTCTGTCTGTGTCTCTCTGTGTGTCTCTCTCTCTGTGTGTCTGTCTCTGTGTGTCTCTCTGTCTGTGTCTCTCTGTGTGTCTCTCTGTGTGTCTCTCTCTCTGTGTGTGTCTCTCTCTCTGTGTCTGTCTCTGTGTGTCTCTCTCTGTGTGTCTTTCTGTGACGTTGGTGATGTTGTTGATGATGGTGATGTTGTTGATGGTGATGTTGATGGTGTCTGTGATGGTGATGATGTTGGTGATGTTGTTGATGATGGTCTCTGTGTTGTTGTTGTTGATGTTGTTGATGTTCTTGTTGTTGTTGATGTTGTTGATGTTCTTGTTGTTGTTGATGTTGTTGATGTTGTTGATGTTCTTGTTGTTGTTGATGTTGTTGATGTTGTTGATGTTCTTGTTGTTGATGTTGTTGATGTTCTTGTTGTTGTTGTTGTTGATGTTGTTGATGTTGTTGATGTTGTTGTTGAACTCACCTCAACCCACGTGGTTCCCGGCAGCCGTCCGCCGCGACCGCTGCACGCTACGGGTCCTCCCGAGCGCCTCTCGGCATTAACGACAAAAAAAAAACGCGTTTGTAAAATACACATCTCTTAAGTATAACAAAAAAATTCATCAGGTAAGGGGCCGTCCATAAATGACGTCACGCACCTAGGGCAGGGTACGGGTACCCGTTTGCGACCCTGGTGCGGCCGGGTACGGGTACGGGTAAGGAATCAAAACCCATTGGAACCTCATTTGCCAGTAAAAATATGATAATTGTTTTTTTAACTCTTCTATCTGGCAACAAAACTGACACCTTTTTTTACAAGGAGTCATGTTTACGGGTAGGCCGTGAGTCACCGGTGAGTCACCGTGATTGTCACTCATTTCCCAACGTCTTGTCTCTTCTCACGATTCAAGTTCCTAGAATCAACCCACCCGCCATGCCTGCAACGTGGCTTCATCCCAGAGGTCGCAATCGGGTACCCGATACACCCGTACCCTACCCGTACCCGGCCGGGTACGGGTAGCGTACGGGTAGGGTACGGGTGCAGGTAGGGTACAGGTACGGGTGCGGGTAGGGTACGGGTAGGGTACGGGTAGGGTACGGGTGTGGGTAGGGTACGGGTGCGGGTAGGGTACGGGTAGGGTACGGGTACGGGTAGGGTGCGTGTTGGGTACGGGTGCAGGTAGGGTATGGGTAGGGTGCGGGTAGGGTACGTGTAGGGTACGGGTACGGGTAGGGTGCGGGTAGGGTACGGGTAGGGTACGGGTAGGGTGCGGGTAGGGTGCGGGTAGGGTACGGGTAGGGTACGGGTGCGGGTATGGGTAGGGTACGGGTACGGGTAGGGTGCGGGTAAGGTACGGGTAGGGTGCGGGTGCGGGTACGGGTGTGGGTAGGGTACGGGTAGGGTACGGGTAGGGTGCGGGTAGGGTGCGGGTAGGGTACGGGTAGGGTACGGGTGCGGGTATGGGTAGGGTACGGGTACGGGTAGGGTGCGGGTAAGGTACGGGTAGGGTGCGGGTGCGGGTACGGGTGTGGGTAGGGTACGGGTAGGGTACGGGTAGGGTGCGGGTAGGGTACGGGTGCAGGTAGGGTATGGGTAGGGTACGGGTGCGGGTAGGGTACGTGTAGGGTACGGGTAGGGTGCGGGTAGGGTACGGGTACGGGTAGGGTACGGGTAGGGTGCGGGTAGGGTGCGGGTAGGGTGCGGGTAGGGTGCGGGTAGGGTGCGGGTAGGGTGCGGGTAGGGTGCGGGTAGGGTGCGGGTAGGGTATGGGTAGGGTACGGGTAGGGTGCGGGTAAGGTACGGGTAGGGTGCGGGTAGGGTACGGGTACGGGTAGGGTGCGGGTAGGGTGCGGGTGCGGGTAGGGTACGTGTAGGGTACGGGTACGGCCGGGTACGGGTACCCGTTTGCGACCCTGGTGCGGCCGGGTACAGGTACGGGTAAAGAATCAAAACCCGTTTGCGACCTCCGCTAAGCACGCAGCCACCTCGGCATGAGTGGTGGTGGTGGTGGTGTACGTGGGGAGTGAGTGAGTGTGCAGGACTAACTCTGGGTGGTGGTGAGTCAGCCGCCAGCCACCTCGGCATGAGTGGTGCTGGTGGTGGTGGTGTACGTGGGGAGTGAGTGTGCGCAGGACTAACTCTGGGTGGTGGTGAGCCAGCCACCAGCCACCTCGGCATGAGTGGTGCTGGTGGTGGTGGTGTACGTGGGGAGTGAGTGTGCGCAGGACTAACTCGGGGTGGTGGTGAGCCAGCCACCAGCCACCTCAGGCATGAGTGGTGGTGGTGGTGGTGTACGTGGGGAGTGAGCGCAGGACTAACTCTGGGTGGTGGTGAGCCAGCCACCAGCCACCTCGGCATGAGTGGTGCTGGTGGTGGTGGTGGTGTACGTGGGGAGTGAGTGTGCGCATGACTAACTCTGGGTGGTGGTGAGCCAGCCACCAGCCACCTCGGCATGAGTGGTGCTGGTGGTGGTGGTGGTGTACGTGGGGAGTGAGTGTGCGCATGACTAACTCTGGGTGGTGGTGAGCCAGCCACCAGCCACCTCGGCATGAGTGGTGGTGGTGGTGGTGGTGTACGTGGGGAGTGAGTGTGCGCAGGGCTAACTCTGGGTGGTGGTGAGCCAGCCACCAGCCACCTCGGCATGAGTGGTGCTGGTGGTGGTGGTGTACGTGGGGAGTGAGTGTGCGCAGGGCTAACTCTGGGTGGTGGTGAGCCAGCCACCAGCCACCTCGGCATGAGTGGTGCTGGTGGTGGTGGTGGTGTACGTGGGGAGTGAGTGTGCGCAGGACTAACTCTGGGTGGTGGTGAGTCAGCCGCCAGCCACCTCGGCATGAGTGGTGCTGGTGGTGTACGTGGGGAGTGAGTGTGCGCATGACTAACTCTGGGTGGTGGTGAGTCAGCCGCCAGCCACCTCGGCATGAGTGGTGCTGGTGGTGGTGTACGTGGGGAGTGAGTGTGCGCAGGACTAACTCTGGGTGGTGGTGAGCCAGCCACCAGCCACCTCGGCATGAGTGGTGCTGGTGGTGGTGGTGGTGTACGTGGGGAGTGAGTGCGCATGACTAACTCGGGGTGGTGGTGAGTCAGCCACCAGCCACCTCGGCATGAGTGGTGGTGGTGGTGCTGGTGGTGTACGTGGGGAGTGAGTGCGCATGACTAACTCGGGGTGGTGGTGAGTCAGCCACCAGCCACCTCGGCATGAGTGGTGGTGGTGGTGGTGGTGTACGTGGGGAGTGAGTGTGCGCAGGACTAACTCTGGGTGGTGGTGAGCCAGTCACCAGCCACCTCGGCACGAGTGGTGCTGGTGGTGGTGGTGTTCGTGGGGAGTGAGTGTGCGCATGACTAACTCTGGGTGGTGGTGAGCCAGCCACCAGCCACCTCGGCATGAGTGGTGCTGGTGCTGGTGGTGTTCGTGGGGAGTGAGTGTGCGCATGACTAACTCTGGGTGGTGGTGAGCCAGCCACCAGCCACCTCGGCATGAGTGGTGCTGGTGCTGGTGGTGTTCGTGGGGAGTGAGTGTGCGCATGACTAACTCTGGGTGGTGGTGAGTCAGCCGCCAGCCACCTCGGCATGAGTGGTGCTGGTGGTGGTGGTGGTGTACGTGGGGAGTGAGTGTGCGCAGGACTAACTCTGGGTGGTGGTGAGCCAGTCACCAGCCACCTCGGCATGAGTGGTGGTGCTGGTGGTGGTGGTGTACGTGGGGAGTGAGTGTGCGCATGACTAACTCTGGGTGGTGGTGAGCCAGCCACCAGCCACGTCCCTCGTGCGGGGAGGACCATCACGTGATCGGCACGGGACCGGCTGGAGGAGGTTGGAGGAGAGGTGGTGGTGGTGGTGGGTGTCAGCCATCACACGTGCGGTGCAAATGAAGATCGACAATCAGCGCCATCTTCATTATCACCACCATTAATCTTCATCATCACCACCATCTTCATCACCATCATCATCATCACCATCATCACCACCACATTCATTACCCCCACCACCATCACAATCTTCATCATCACCACCATCTTCATCATCATCATCACCATCTTCATCATCACCACCATCTTCATCATCACCACCACCACTCATCATCAATCTTCATCACCACCTTCACCACCATCACAGAGACACTGAGACACAGAGACTCGGGGACACGGAGACACGAGGACATGAAGACACACACAGGGACACGGAGAGACACACACACAGAGACACTGACACACACAGACACACTGAGACACAGAGACGCGGGAACACAAGAGACACGGGGACACAAGAGACACGGGGACACAAGAGACACGGGGACACAGACACACACAGAGACACAGACAGGGACACAGACACACACAGAGACACAGACACATACAGGGACACAGACACACACAGAGACACAGACACATACAGGGACACAGACACACACAGAGACACAGACACACACAGAGACACAGACACACACAGAGACACAGACACACAGAAACACAGACATACACAGAGACACAGACACAGAAACACAGAGACGCGGAGACTCGGGGACGAGGAGACACAGAGACACGAGGACACAGACACACACAGAGACACTGAGACACAGAGACGCACACAAGAGACACAGAGACGCGGGGACACAAGAGACACGGGGACACAGACACACAGAGACACAGAGACGCGGGAACACAAGAGACACGGGGACACAGACACACATAGACACACAGAGACACACAGACACACAGAGACAGAGACGCGGGGACACAAGAGACACGGGGACACAGACACACACAGACACACAGAGACACAGAGACACAGAGACACACAGAGACACACAGAGACGCGGAGACTCGGGGACGCGTGGACACAGAGACACAGACACACAAACACACACAGGGACACAGACACACACACAGACACACAGAGAAACACAGAGACACAGACACACACAGAGACACACACAGACACACACAGAGACTCGGGGACTTGGAGACACACAGGGACACGGGGACAGTCTTTTCATCACAGACGCGTGGTCCTTTATTGAACCCCGAGCGGGGTAGAGTGGGACCCCTGGCCCACCTGGTCACGACGACGCAGCAGAGATTCCACCCCGCACGGACATCACAGCGAGTTAGCCACGAGGGTGAGTGGCTGGGTGAGTGGGTGAGTGGCTGAGTGAGTGGCTGGATGAGTGGGTGAGTGGCTGGGTGAGTGGCTGGGTGAGTGGCTGGGTGAGTGGAAGAGTGAGTGGCTGGATGAGTGGGTGAGTGGCTGGGTGAGTGGGTGAGTGGCTGGGTGAGTGGCTGGGTGAGTGGGTGAGTGGCTGGGTGAGTGGCTGGATGAGTGGGTGAGTGGCTGGGTGAGTGGCTGGGTGAGTGGCTGGGTGAGTGGAAGAGTGAGTGGCTGGGTGAGTGAGTGGCTGGGTGAGTGGCTGGATGAGTGGGTGAGTGGCTGGGTGAGTGGGTGAGTGGCTGGGTGAGTGGCTGGGTGAGTGGGTGAGTGGGTGAGTGGCTGGGTGAGTGGGTGAGTGGCTGGGTGAGTGGGTGAGTGGCTGGGTGAGTGGGTGAGTGGCTGGGTGAGTGGGTGGGTGAGTGGCTGGGTAAGTGGGTGAGTGGGAGAGTGAGTGGCTGGGTGAGTGGGTAAGTGGATGGAAGAGTGAGTGGGTGAGTGGCTGGGTGAGTGAGTGGGTGAATGGCTGGGTGAGTGGGAGAGTGAGTGGATGGAAGAGAGTGGGTGAGTGGGATAGTGGATGGGTGAGTTGGTGAGAGTGATTGGGTGAGTGGGAGAGTGGTTGAGGGAGTGAGTGGAAGGGTAAGTGGATGAGTGGGTGAGTGGATGAGTGAGTCAGTGGATGGGAGGGTGGGTGAGTGGATGAGTGGTTGAGTGAGTGGGTGAGAGTGAGTGGATGAGAGTCAGTGGATGGGTGAGTGGGTAGTGGTTAAGTGAGAAGGGTAAGTGGATGAGTCAGTGGATGAGTGAGTGGTTGAGTGGATGAGTGGGTAGATGAATGGTTGAATGGAAGGTTAAGTATACGAGTCAGTGGTTGAGTCAGTGGTTGAGTGGGTGGATGAGTATCTGAGCGAGTGGTTGAGTGGTTGAGAGAGTGGGTGAGTGGTTGAGTGAGTGGTTGAGTGAGTGGATGAGTCAGTGGTTGAGTCAGTGGTTGAGTCAGTGGTTGAGTCAGTGGTTGAGTCAGTGGTTGAGTGGGTGGGTGAGTGGATGAGTGGGTGGATGAATGGTTGAATGGAAGGTTAAGTATACGAGTCAGTGGTTGAGTGAGTGGTTGAGTGGGTGGATGAGTATCTGAGCGAGTGGTTGAGTGGTTGAGAGAGTGGGTGAGTGGTTGAGTGAGTGGATGAGTCAGTGGATGAGTCAGTGGTTGAGTCAGTGGTTGAGTCAGTGGTTGAGTCAGTGGTTGAGTCAGTGGTTGAGTCAGTGGTTGAGTGGGTGGGTGAGTGGATGAGTGGGTGGTTAAGTGGAAGGCTAAGTATATGAGTCAGTGGATGAGTCAGTGGTTGAGCGAGTGGTTGAGTATCTGAGCGAGTGGTTGAATGGGTGAGAGAGTCAGTGGATGAGTGGTTGAGTGAGTGGGTGAGAGAGTGGTTGAGTATCTGAGCGAGTGGTTGAGTGGGTGAGCGAGTGGTTGAGTATCTGAGCGAGTGGGTGAGAGAGTGGTTGAGTATCTGAGCGAGTGGTTGAGTGAGTGGGTGAGTATCTGAGCGAGTGGTTGAATGGGTGAGAGAGTCAGTGGATGAGTGGTTGAGTGAGTGGGTGAGAGAGTGGTTGAGTATCTGAGCGAGTGGTTGAGTGGGTGGGTGAGTGGTTGGCTGGGCGAGTGGTTGCGTGACCCCCATATTGCACACATAACACACACACACGTTTCCACGAAGACACTGATAAATCCCCTCCCCCCACCATGTGTATAGCCTTCAACGCAAGGACACAAAGGACCGATACGAAGGCCGGTGTGAAACAACGGCGGGGTGGGGGGTCAGCACCAGCCCCGGCCGTCTTTGTCTCCCCCGATGCTCCTGTGTGTGTGCGATACACGCTGCAGGACAGGTACTCATTGCACGGCTGAGTCGACCTAATTGCGATCACCGGAGGTGGTGGTGGTGGTGGCGGTGATGGTGGTGATGGCGGCGGCGGTGGTGGCTGTGGTGGTGGTGGCGATGGTGGTGATAGGTGGCGGTGGTTACGGTGATGGTGGCGGTGATGGCGGTGGCGGCGGTGGTGATGGTGGTGGTGATGGTGGTGGTGGTGATAGGTGGTGGTGATGGCGGTGGTGGCAGTGATGGCCGCGGTGGTGGCGGTGGTGGCGGCGTTGGTGGTGGCGGCGGTGGTGGTGGCAGTGGTGGTGGCTGTGGTGGTGGTGATAGGTGGCTGCGGTGGTGGTGGTGGTGATGGTGGCGGCAGTGGTGGTGGTGGCGCTGAGCAGGAATTGAACTCGGCTCCCTTGCCCGGTTCGTGGCACAGCGGCGGGGTGACGCCATCACGGCGCAGCCGTACCAGGCTAGGTGCACGCACGTGATATCGCTCGGCAGGGGACACGCTCTGCAAGCGATGCCAATGTCGGACAGGAGACTTGAAACCCCCTGAGAGAGACACCCAGACCCAGGGCTTGAACCCAGCCTCTCAGTGTCTCCGACACGGCCATCGTGAACCCCCTGAGAGACACTCACTCACCCCACCATTTCACCCACCTCACCACCCTCACCCCCACCAACCTCACCTAACCTCAGCACCCTCACCTAACCTCAGCACCCTCATCCCACCTCACCCTTCACCTCACCACCCTCACTTAGCCTCACCACTCTCACCCCCACTTATCCTCACCACCCTCACCATTCACCACCATCACCCCCACCTAACCTCACCACCCTCACGCTTCACCTTACACCTCCTCACCACCCTCACCACCCCCTCACCTAACCTCAGCACCCTCACCTAGCCTCAATTAACCTCACCACCCTCACTTAACCTCACCACCCCCCACCCCTCACCACCCCCACAACCCAATACCCCCGCCTAACCTCACCACCTCACCTCACCACCCCCACCACCCCACACCACCTCACCCCCCCCCACCTCACCACCCCCACCTCACCCCCCCCCCCCACCTCACCACCCCCACCTCACCACCCCCACCTCACCTCACCACCCCCACCTCACCACCCCCACCTCACCACCCCCCCCCCACCTCACCACCCCCACCCCACCTCACCACCCCCCACCTCACCATCCCCACCACCCCCACCTCACCACCCCCACCTCACCACCCCACCCCCCCCCCCCCCCACCTCACCCCCCCCCTCACCACCCCCACCTCACCACCCCCCCCCCACCTCACCACCCCCCCCCCCCACCTCACCCCCCCCTCACCACCCCCACCTCACCTCACCATCCCCACCTAACCTCACCACCCCTCACCCCCCCCCACCTCACCACCCCTCACCCCCCCCCTCACCCCCACCTCACCACCCCTCACCACCCCCATCTCACCACCCCACCCCTCACCACCTCACCACCCCTCACCACCCCCCCCCCACCCCTCACCACCCCCACCTCACCACCCCTCACCACCCCACACCACCCCTCACCCCACTCCTCACCACCCCACCCCTCACCACCACCTCACCACCCCCATCTCACCCCCCCGCCACCTCACCACCCCTCACCACACCTCACCACCCCCCCTCACCACCACCCCACTCACCACCCCCCCCACCCCCCCACCTCACCACCCCCACCTCACCCCCACCTCACCACCCCTCACCACCCCCCCCCCCCCTCACCACCTCACCACCCCCCCCCACCCCTCACCACCCTCCCCCCACCCCTCACCACCCCCACCTCACCACCCCTCACCACCCCACACCACCCCTCACCCCACCCCTCACCACCCTCCCCCCACCCCTCACCACCCCCACCTCACCACCCCTCACCACCACCTCACCACCCCCCCCCCCACCTCACCACCCCCATCTCACCCCCCCCCCACCTCACCTCACCACACCTCACCACCCCCCCTCACCACCCCCCCCCACCCCTCACCACCCCCACCTCACCACCCCTCACCACCCCACACCACCCCTCACCCCACTCCTCACCACCCCTCACCACCCCACCCCTCACCACCACCTCACCACCCCTCACCACCACCCCCCTCACCACCCCCCCACCACCTCACCACCCCCCCCCACCCCACCCCTCACCACCACCTCACCACCCCTCACCACCCCACCCCTCACCACCACCTCACCACCCCACCTCACCACCCCTCACCCCACTCCTCACCACCACCTCACCACCCCTCACCACCACCCCCCCCACCACCTCACCACCCCCCCCCACCCCCCCACCACCTCACCCCCCACCTCACCACCCCTCACCACCCCGCACCCAGCCTGCGCCTGGCGACTCGCGCTACGAGCACCGCCAACGCCGCGGCCGCCGCGCCGGCGATGAGCGCCGCGGCCCCGCGGAGAATCAGGCGAGGCCCGTGGCGCCGTGCGGCCTTCAAGGCCGCAGGCAGCAGCGCCGAGCGGAGCACGTTGTCTGCGGGCCTCAGCACTCGCGCGAAAGCCTCTCGACGCGCCGAGCGCTCGTAGTAGGCCGCGAGCCTCGGCCTACGCTGAGCCGCGGGGCCCCAGCGGCGCCGCGAGAGGCCCAGGAAGGAGAGGCGGTGGAGGGTGGCGAGCAGGCAGGCGTCCGCCAGGCTGTAGGCAGGGCCGCAAAGCCACCACGGTTCGTCACCAGCATCAGTGTCTGAGGGGGGGGGGTGAGTAGGGGGAGGAGCGAGTGAGTAGGGGGAGGGGCGAGTGAGTGGTGGGAGGGGCGATTGAGTAGGAGGAGGGGCGGGGGGGGCGAGTGGGCGGGGGGACGGGCGAGGGAAGGGGGAAGGGGCGAGGGGGAGGGGCGAGTGGGTGGGGGGAGGGGTGCACTCTCTCACCCACCCACCATCTCACCCACCCACCATCTCACCCACCCACCATCTCACCCACCCACCATCTCACCCACCCACCATCTCACCCACCCACCATCTCACCCACCCACCATCTCACCCACCCACCATCTCACCCACCCACCATCTCACCCACCCACCATCTCACCCACCCACCATCTCACCCACCCACCATCTCACCCACCCACCATCTCACCCACCCACCATCTCACCCACCCACCATCTCACCCACCCACCATCTCACCCACCCACCATCTCACCCACCCACCATCTCACCCACCCACCATCTCACCCACCCACCATCTCACCCACCCACCATCTCACCCACCCACCATCTCACCCACCCACCATCTCACCCACCCACCATCTCACCCACCCACCATCTCACCCACCCACCATCTCACCCACCCACCATCTCACCCACCCACCATCTCACCCACCCACCATCTCACCCACCCACCATCTCACCCACCCACCATCTCACCCACCCACCATCTCACCCACCCACCATCTCACCCACCCACCATCTCACCCACCCACCATCTCACCCACCCACTCTCTCACCCACCCACCCTCTCACCACCCTCTCTCACCCACTCACCATCTCACCCACCCACCATCTCACCCACCCACTCTCTCACCCACCCACCCTCTCACCACCCTCTCTCACCCACTCACCATCTCACCCACCCACCATCTCACCCACCCACTCTCTCACCCACCCACCCTCTCACCATCTCACCACCCTCTCTCACCCACTCACCATCTCACCCACCCACCATCTCACCCACCCACTCTCTCACCCACCCACCCTCTCACCATCTCACCACCCTCTCTCACCCACTCACCATCTCACCCACCCACCATCTCACCCACCCACTCTCTCACCCACCCACCCTCTCACCACCCTCTCTCACCCACTCACCATCTCACCCACCCACCATCTCACCCACCCACTCTCTCACCCACCCACCCTCTCACCATCTCACCACCCTCTCTCACCCACTCACCATCTCACCCACCCACCATCTCACCCACCCACTCTCTCACCCACCCACCCTCTCACCATCTCACCACCCTCTCTCACCCACTCACCATCTCACCCACCCACCATCTCACCCACCCACTCTCTCACCCACCCACCCTCTCACCACCCTCTCTCACCCACTCACCATCTCACCCACCCACCATCTCACCCACCCACTCTCTCACCCACCCACCCTCTCACCATCTCACCACCCTCTCTCACCCACTCACCATCTCACCCACCCACCATCTCACCCACCCACTCTCTCACCCACCCACCCTCTCACCATCTCACCACCCTCTCTCACCCACTCACCATCTCACCCACTCACTCTCTCATCCACACTCTCACCCACTCACCATCTCACCACCCTCTCACCCACTCTCTCACCCACTCACCATCTCACCCACCCTCTCACCCTCTCACCACCCTCTCTCACCCACTCACCATCTCACCCACCCACCATCTCACCCACCCACTCTCTCACCCACCCACCCTCTCACCACCCTCTCTCACCCACTCACCATCTCACCCACCCACCATCTCACCCACCCACTCTCTCACCCACCCACCCTCTCACCATCTCACCACCCTCTCTCACCCACTCACCATCTCACCCACCCACCATCTCACCCACCCACTCTCTCACCCACCCACCCTCTCACCATCTCACCACCCTCTCTCACCCACTCACCATCTCACCCACCCACCATCTCACCCACCCACTCTCTCACCCACCCACCCTCTCACCACCCTCTCTCACCCACTCACCATCTCACCCACCCACCATCTCACCCACCCACTCTCTCACCCACCCACCCTCTCACCATCTCACCACCCTCTCTCACCCACTCACCATCTCACCCACCCACCATCTCACCCACCCACTCTCTCACCCACCCACCCTCTCACCATCTCACCACCCTCTCTCACCCACTCACCATCTCACCCACCCACCATCTCACCCACCCACTCTCTCACCCACCCACCCTCTCACCACCCTCTCTCACCCACTCACCATCTCACCCACCCACCATCTCACCCACCCACTCTCTCACCCACCCACCCTCTCACCATCTCACCACCCTCTCTCACCCACTCACCATCTCACCCACCCACCATCTCACCCACCCACTCTCTCACCCACCCACCCTCTCACCATCTCACCACCCTCTCTCACCCACTCACCATCTCACCCACTCACTCTCTCATCCACCCTCTCACCCACTCTCTCACCCACTCACTCTCTCACCACCCTCTCACCCACTCTCTCACCCACTCACCATCTCACCACCCTCTCACCCACTCTCTCACCCACTCACCATCTCATCCACTCACACTCTCACCCACTCTCTCACCATCTCACCACCCACTCACCACGCTCTCACCACCCTCTCACCCACTCTCTCACCCACTCACTCTCTCACCACCCTCTCACCCACTCTCTCACCCACTCACCATCTCACCACCCTCTCACCCACTCTCTCACCCACTCACCATCTCACCACCCACTCACCACGCTCTCACCACCCTCTCACCCACTCTCTCACCCACTCACCATCTCACCACCATCTCACTCACTCTCTCACCCACTCACCATCTCATCCACTCACTCTCTCATCCACACTCTCACCCACTCACCATCTCACCACCCTCTCACCCACTCTCTCACCCACTCACTCTCTCACCACCCTCTCATCCACACTCTCACCCACTCACCATCTCACCACCCTCTCACCACGCTCTCACCCACTCACCATCTCACCCACTCTCTCACCCACTCACCATCTCACCCACTCACCATCTCACCACCCTCTCACCACGCTCTCACCCACTCACCATCTCACCACCCTCTCACCACTCTCTCACCACCCTCTCACCACGCTCTCACCCACTCACCATCTCACCACCCTCTCTCACCCACTCTCTCACCCACTCACCACTTCACCCACTCCCTCACCCACTCACCATCTCACCACCCTCTCACCCACTCTCTCACCACCCTCTCACCCACTCTCTCACCCACTCACTCTCTCACCACCCTCTCACCCACTCTCTCACCCACTCACCATCTCACCACCATCTCACTCACTCTCTCACCCACTCACCATCTCATCCACTCACTCTCTCATCCACACTCTCACCCACTCACCATCTCACCACCCTCTCACCCACCCTCTCACCACCCTCTCACCCACTCTCTCACCCACACTCTCACCCACTCTCTCACCACCCACTCACCACGCTCTCACCACCCTCTCACCCACTCTCTCACCCACTCACCATCTCACCACCATCTCACTCACTCTCTCACCCACTCACCATCTCATCCACTCACTCTCTCATCCACACTCTCACCCACTCACCATCTCACCACCCTCTCACCACGCTCTCACCCACTCTCTCACCCACTCACCATCTCACCACCCTCTCAACACGCTCTCACCCACTCTCTCACCCACTCTCTCACCATCTCACCCACTCTCTCACCCACACTCTCACCCACACTCTCACCCACTCACCATCTCACCACCCACTCACCACGCTCTCACCTGGGCTCTCCTGGCTGCGCTGCTCCAGTTCCGTCTCCACCTGATCCAGGACCCGGTCCAGATCTTCCAGCACGCGCTCTAGGTGCACCAGGTCATCCTGTTCCAGCAACTTCGACTACATTGTACACCACACACACACAGTGATACACTATACACTACACACACACAGTGATACACTATACACTACACACACACAGTGATACACTATACACTACACACACACAGTGATACACTATACACTACACACACACAGTGATACACTATACACTACACACACACAGTGATACACTATACACTACACACACACAGTGATACACTATACACTACACACACACAGTGATACATTATACACTACACACACACAGTGATACACTATACACTACACACACACAGTGATACACTATACACTACACACACACAGTGATACACTATACACTACACACACAGTGATACACTATACACTACACACACAGTGATACACTATACACTACACACACAGTGATACACTATACACTACACACACACAGTGATACACTATACACTACACACAGTGATACACTATACACTACACACACACAGTGATACACTATACACTACACACACACAGTGATACACTATACACTACACACACACAGTGATACACTATACACTACACACACAGTGATACACTATACACTACACACACACAGTGATACATTATACACTACACACACAGTGATACACTATACACTACACACACACAGTGATACATTATACACTACACACACACAGTGATACACTATACACTACACACACACAGTGATACATTATACACTACACACACAGTGATACACTATACACTACACACACACAGTGATACACTATACACTACACACACACAGTGATACACTATACACTACACACACACAGTGATACACTATACACTACACACACACAGTGATACACTATACACTACACACACACAGTGATACACTATACACTACACACACACAGTGATACACTATACACTACACACACAGTGATACATTATACACTACACACACAGTGATACACTATACACTACACACACACAGTGATACACTATACACTACACACACACAGTGATACATTATACACTACACACACAGTGATACACTATACACTACACACACACAGTGATACACTATACACTACACACACACAGTGATACACTATACACTACACACACACAGTGATACATTATACACTACACACACAGTGATACACTATACACTACACACACACAGTGATACATTATACACTACACACACAGTGATACACTATACACTACACACACAGTGATACACTATACACTACACACACACAGTGATACACTATACACTACACACACACAGTGATACACTATACACTACACACACAGTGATACATTATACACTACACACACACAGTGATACACTATACACTACACACACACAGTGATACACTATACACTACACACACACAGTGATACACTATACACTACACACACACAGTGATACACTATACACTACACACACACAGTGATACACTATACACTACACACACACAGTGATACACTATACACTACACACACACAGTGATACACTATACACTACACACACACAGTGATACACTATACACTACACACACACAGTGATACACTATACACTACACACACACAGTGATACATTATACACTACACACACACAGTGATACATTATACACTACACACACAGTGATACACTATACACTACACACACACAGTGATACACTATACACTACACACACACAGTGATACACTATACACTACACACACAGTGATACATTATACACTACACACACACAGTGATACACTATACACTACACACACAGTGATACACTATACACTACACACACACAGTGATACACTATACACTACACACACACAGTGATACACTATACACTACACACACACAGTGATACACTATACACTACACACACACAGTGATACACTATACACTACACACACACAGTGATACATTATACACTACACACACACAGTGATACACTATACACTACACACACACAGTGATACACTATACACTACACACACAGTTATACACTATACACTACACACACAGTGATACATTATACACTACACACACAGTGATACACTATACACTACACACACACAGTGATACATTATACACTACACACACAGTGATACATTATACACTACACACACAGTGATACACTATACACTACACACACACAGGGATACACTATACACTACACACACACAGTGATACACTATACACTACACACACACAGTGATACATTATACACTACACACACAGTGATACACTATACACTACACACACACAGTGATACACTATACACTACACACACACACAGTGATACACTATACACTACACACACACAGTGATACACTATACACTACACACACACAGTGATACACTATACACTACACACACACAGTGATACACTATACACTACACACACACAGTGATACACTATACACTACACACACACAGTGATACATTATACACTACACACACAGTGATACACTATACACTACACACACACAGTGATACACTATACACTACACACACACAGTGATACACTATACACTACACACACAGTGATACACTATACACTACACACACAGTGATACACTATACACTACACACACAGTGATACACTATACACTACACACACACAGTGATACACTATACACTACACACACACAGTGATACATTATACACTACACACACACAGTGATACACTATACACTACACACACACAGTGATACACTATACACTACACACACAGTGATACACTATACACTACACACACAGTGATACACTATACACTACACACACAGTGATACATTATACACTACACACACACAGTGATACACTATACACTACACACACACAGTGATACATTATACACTACACACACAGTGATACATTATACACTACACACACACAGTGATACACTATACACTACACACACACAGTGATACACTATACACTACACACACACAGTGATACACTATACACTACACACACAGTGATACATTATACACTACACACACACAGTGATACACTATACACTACACACACACAGTGATACATTATACACTACACACACACAGTGATACACTATACACTACACACACACAGTGATACACTATACACTACACACACACAGTGATACACTATACACTACACACACACAGTGATACATTATACACTACACACACACAGTGATACACTATACACTACACACACAGTGATACACTATACACTACACACACACAGTGATACACTATACACTACACACACACAGTGATACATTATACACTACACACACACAGTGATACACTATACACTACACACACACAGTGATACACTATACACTACACACACAGTGATACACTATACACTACACACACACAGTGATACACTATACACTACACACACACAGTGATACACTATACACTACACACACACAGTGATACACTATACACTACACACACACAGTGATACACTATACACTACACACACAGTGATACATTATACACTACACACACACAGTGATACATTATACACTACACACACAGTGATACATTATACACTACACACACACAGTGATACACTATACACTACACACACACAGTGATACACTATACACTACACACACACAGTGATACACTATACACTACACACACACAGTGATACATTATACACTACACACACACAGTGATACACTATACACTACACACACACAGTGATACACTATACACTACACACACACAGTGATACACTATACACTACACACACACAGTGATACACTATACACTACACACACACAGTGATACACTATACACTACACACACACAGTGATACACTATACACTACACACACACAGTGATACACTATACACTACACACACACAGTGATACACTATACACTACACACACACAGTGATACACTATACACTACACACACACAGTGATACATTATACACTACACACACACAGTGATACACTATACACTACACACACACAGTGATACACTATACACTACACACACACAGTGATACACTATACACTACACACACACAGTGATACACTATACACTACACACACACAGTGATACACTATACACTACACACACAGTGATACACTATACACTACACACACACAGTGATACATTATACACTACACACACACAGTGATACATTATACACTACACACACACAGTGATACACTATACACTACACACACACAGTGATACACTATACACTACACACACAGTGATACATTATACACTACACACACAGTGATACACTATACACTACACACACACAGTGATACATTATACACTACACACACACAGTGATACACTATACACTACACACACACAGTGATACACTATACACTACACACACACAGTGATACACTATACACTACACACACACAGTGATACACTATACACTACACACACACAGTGATACATTATACACTACACACACACAGTGATACACTATACACTACACACACACAGTGATACACTATACACTACACACACACAGTGATACACTATACACTACACACACACAGTGATACACTATACACTACAACACACAGTGATACACTATACACTACACACACACAGTGATACACTATACACTACACACACACAGTGATACATTATACACTACACACACACAGTGATACACTATACACTACACACACACAGTGATACACTATACACTACACACACACAGTGATACACTATACACTACACACACACAGTGATACACTATACACTACACACACACAGTGATACACTATACACTACACACACAGTGATACATTATACACTACACACACAGTGATACACTATACACTACACACACAGTGATACATATACACTACACACACACAGTGATACATTATACACTACACACACACAGTGATACATTATACACTACACACACACAGTGATACACTATACACTACACACACAGTGATACACTATACACTACACACACACAGTGATACATTATACACTACACACACACAGTGATACACTATACACTACACACACACAGTGATACATTATACACTACACACACACAGTGATACACTATACACTACACACACACAGTGATACATTATACACTACACACACACAGTGATACACTATACACTACACACACAGTGATACACTATACACTACACACACACAGTGATACATTATACACTACACACACACAGTGATACATTATACACTACACACACACAGTGATACACTATACACTACACACACACAGTGATACATTATACACTACACACACACAGTGATACATTATACACTACACACACACAGTGATACACTATACACTACACACACACAGTGATACACTATACACTACACACACACAGTGATACACTATACACTACACACACAGTGATACATTATACACTACACACACACAGTGATACATTATACACTACACACACACAGTGATACACTATACACTACACACACAGTGATACACTATACACTACACACAGACAGTGATACACTATACACTACACACACAGTGATACACTATACACTACACACACCAGTGATACATTATACACTACACACACACAGTGATACACTATACACTACACACACACAGTGATACATTATACACTACACACACACAGTGATACACTATACACTACACACACACAGTGATACACTATACACTACACACACACAGTGATACACTATACACTACACACACAGTGATACACTATACACTACACACACAGTGATACACTATACACTACACACACACAGTGATACATTATACACTACACACACAGTGATACACTATACACTACACACACAGTGATACACTATACACTACACACACACAGTGATACATATACACTACCACACACACAGTGATACATTATACACTACACACACACAGTGATACACTATACACTACACACACACAGTGATACACTATACACTACACACACACAGTGATACCATTATACACTACACACACACAGTGATACACTATACACTACACACACACAGTGATACATTATACACTACACACACACAGTGATACACTATACACTACACACACACACAGTGATACATTATACACTACACACACACAGTGATACACTATACACTACACACACACAGTGATACACTATACACTACACACACACAGTGATACATTATACACTACACACACACAGTGATACATTATACACTACACACACACAGTGATACACTATACACTACACACACACAGTGATACACTATACACTACACACACACAGTGATACATTATACACTACACACACACAGTGATACATTATACACTACACACACACAGTGATACATTATACACTACACACACACAGTGATACATTATACACTACACACACACAGTGATACACTATACACTACACACACACAGTGATACATTATACACTACACACACACAGTGATACATTATACACTACACACACACAGTGATACACTATACACTACACACACACAGTGATACACTATACACTACACACACACAGTGATACACTATACACTACACACACACAGTGATACACTATACACTACACACACAGTGATACACTATACACTACACACACACAGTGATACACTATACACTACACACACAGTGATACACTATACACTACACACACACAGTGATACACTATACACTACACACACACAGTGATACACTATACACTACACACACAGTGATACACTATACACTACACACACACAGTGATACACTATACACTACACACACACAGTGATACACTATACACTACACACACACAGTGATACACTATACACTACACACACACAGTGATACACTATACACTACACACACAGTGATACACTATACACTACACACACACAGTGATACACTATACACTACACACACACAGTGATACATTATACACTACACACACAGTGATACATTATACACTACACACACACAGTGATACACTATACACTACACACACAGTGATACATTATACACTACACACACACAGTGATACATTATACACTACACACACACAGTGATACACTATACACTACACACACACAGTGATACACTATACACTACACACACACAGTGATACACTATACACTACACACACACAGTGATACACTATACACTACACACACACAGTGATACACTATACACTACACACACACAGTGATACACTATACACTACACACACACAGTGATACACTATACACTACACACACACAGTGATACACTATACACTACACACACACAGTGATACACTATACACTACACACACACAGTGATACACTATACACTACACACACACAGTGATACACTATACACTACACACACACAGTGATACACTATACACTACACACACACAGTGATACACTATACACTACACACACACAGTGATACACTATACACTACACACACACAGTGATACACTATACACTACACACACACAGTGATACATTATACACTACACACACACAGTGATACACTATACACTACACACACACACAGTGATACATTATACACTACACACACACAGTGATACACTATACACTACACACACACAGTGATACACTATACACTACACACACACAGTGATACACTATACACTACACACACACAGTGATACATTATACACTACACACACACAGTGATACACTATACACTACACACACAGTGATACACTATACACTACACACACACAGTGATACACTATACACTACACACACAGTGATACACTATACACTACACACACACAGTGATACACTATACACTACACACACAGTGATACACTATACACTACACACACACAGTGATACACTATACACTACACACACACAGTGATACACTATACACTACACACACAGTGATACACTATACACTACACACACACAGTGATACACTATACACTACACACACACAGTGATACACTATACACTACACACAGTGATACACTATACACTACACACACACAGTGATACATTATACACTACACACACACAGTGATACATTATACACTACACACACACAGTGATACATTATACACTACACACACACAGTGATACATTATACACTACACACACACAGTGTGTGTACTACACACACACAGTGTGTGTGGGGAGTGGTGGGTGTAGTGGTTAGCGCTACGCTGCGCTATGAACCTGGCGACACGGGTTCGATTCCCGCTCACGGCAAACACCACCAGTGACGATTATCTGAACCGGTCCCGGGCCTCCCCTAGGTCGACTCAGCCTCAAATGAGTACCTGGTGCGGTGTGTAAACATCGCCACTGGGGAGACAAAGGCGGCCGGGCGTGGTGCTGGCCACCCACCCCCTCGTGTGCCGTTCCGGCCTTCACAGGTGCTCGCTAACAGCACTTGCCCCTACAGTCTGTTAAGGCTATAGGGGGATCTTTGTCTTTTGTG
>NC_136344.1:289648-319648 GCF_964198595.1 Lampetra fluviatilis | reverse complement strand
GTGGCTGGGTGAGTGAGTTAATGGGTGGCTGGGGTGAAGAGATGAGTGAGTGGGTGAGTGAGAGGATGGTGAGTGGGTGGGTGGGTGAGTGGGTGGGTGGGTGAGTGGGTGAGTGAGTGAGTGGGTGAGTGAGAGGTTGGGTGAGTGGGTGGGTGGGTTGATGGGTGGGTGGGTGGGTGATTGGGTGGGTGAGTGGTTGAGTGAGTGGGTGAGTGGGTGGGTGAGTGGGTGAGTTAGTGAGTGGGTGAGTTAGTGAGTGAGTGGGTGAGTGGGTGAGTGGATGAGTTAGTGGGTGAGAGAGTGGGTGAGTGGGTGGTTGAGTGAGTGGATTAATTAGTGGGTGGGTGAGTGGGTGAGGGAGTGAGTGGGTGGGTGAGTGGGTGGGTGGCTGAGTGAGTGAGTCGGTGAGTGAGTGAGTGAGCGAGTGAGTGGCTGAGTGAGTGGGTGAGCGAGTGAGTGAGTGAGCGAGTGAGTGAGCGAGTGAGTGGGTGGGTGAGCAAGTGGGTGAGCGAGTGAGTGAGCGAGTGAGCGAGTGGTTGAATGAGCAAGTGGGTGAGCAAGTGAGCGAGCGAGTGAGCGAGTGGGCGAGCGAGTGAGCGAACGAGCGAGTGAGCGAGTGGCTGAGTGAGCAAGTGGGTGAGCGAGTGGTTGAGCGAGTGAGTGAGTGAGTGGCTGAGTGAGCGAGCGAAGTGAGCGGGTGAGTGAGTGAGTGGGTGAGTGGGTGGGTGAGCAAGTGGGTGAGCGAGTGAGTGAGTGGATGAGTTAGTGGGTGAGTGGGTGGGTGAGTGGGTGGGTGAGTGGATGAGTGAGTGGGTGAGTGGGTGGGTGAGTGGGTGGGTGGGTGAGTGGCTGGGTGAGTGGCTGGGTGAGTGGGTGGATGAGTTAGTGGGTGAGCGGGCGGGCGAGCGAGCGAGCGAGCGAGTGAGTGAGTTGGTGGTTGCCGCGCCTCTCACCGCCCGTGAACGTCGCCTCCAGGTAAGTGACGATCGCGTCCGCCTGGCACACGACCACGTGCCCGTGCACGAGCACGGGCACCTCCCCCGCCGGGTTGAGCCGCATGAACCACGGCTCATTGTGCTCGTTGAGCGGCAGGCAGACCTCACGCTCCTCACACGGAAGCCCCTTCTCACAGATCACCAGACGCACCTGGGGGGGAGGGGGCGGGGGGGGGTGGGGGGTCACACCGGGGGGGGGGGCGGGGGGGTCAAGCGACGCTGCTGCCAGAGGTCGCAAACGGGTTTTCATTCAGGTTCTTTCGGTAAAGTCGCCACGTAGAAGGGAAATAATGAAATAATAAAAATAAAGCTTAATAAAATTATACAAATAAAACATAATAAAATAATAAAAATAAAACATAATAAAATAATTAAAAAAAACATAATAAAATAATAAAAATAAAACTTAATAAAATTATACAAATAAAACATAATAAAATAATAAAAATAAAACATAATAAAATAATAAAAATAAAACATAATAAAATAATAAAAATAAAACATAATAAAATTATACAAATAAAACATAATAAAATAATAAAAATAAAACTTAATAAAATTATACAAATAAAACATAATAAAATAATACAAATAAAACACAATAAAATTATACAAATAAAACATAATAAAATAATAAAAATAAAACTTAATAAAATAATAAAAATAAAACTTAATAAAATAATAAAAATAAAACATAATAAAATTATACAAATAAAACATAATAAAATAATAAAAATAAAACTTAATAAAATTATACAAATAAAACACAATAAAATAATACAAATAAAACATAATAAAATAATAAAAATAAAACTTAATAAAATTATACAAATAAAACACAATAAAATAATACAAATAAAACATAATAAAATAATAAAAATAAAACTTAATAAAATTATACAAATAAAACATAATAAAATAATACAAATAAAACATAATAAAATAATAAAAATAAAACTTAATAAAATTATACAAATAAAACACAATAAAATTATACAAATAAAACATAATAAAATAATAAAAATAAAACTTAATAAAATAATACAAATAAAACATAATAAAATAATAAAAATAAAACATAATAAAATAATACAAATAAAACATAATAAAATAATAAAAATAAAACATAATAAAATAATACAAATAAAACATAATAAAATAATCTTTTTGGTTCTTTCGGTAAAGTCGTCACGTAGAAGGGAAATAATGAAATAATAAAAATAAAACTTAATAAAATAATACAAATAAAACATAATAAAATAATAAAAATAAAACTTAATAAAATTATACAAATAAAACATAATAAAATAATACAAATAAAACATAATAAAATTATACAAATAAAACATAATAAAATAATCTTTTTGGTTCTTTCGGTAAAGTTGCCACTTAGAAGGGAAATAATGAAATAATAAAAATGAAACTTTATAAAATTATACAAATAAAACATAATGAAACAATAAAAATAAAACATAATAAAATAATCTTTTTGGTTCTTTCGGTAAAGTCGTCACGTAGAAGGGAAATAATGAAATAATAAAAATAAAACATAATAAAATAATAAAAATAAAACTTAATAAAATAATACAAATAAAACATAATAAAATAATACAAATAAAACATAATAAAATAATACAAATAAAACATAATAAAATAACAAAAATAAAACATAATAAAATAATACAAATAAAACATAATAAAATAATCTTTTTGGTTCTTTCGGTAAAGTCGTCACGTAGAAGGGAAATAATGAAATAATAAAAATAAAACTTAATAAAATAATAGAAATAAAACATAATAAAATAATAAAAATAAAACTTAATAAAATTATACAAATAAAACATAATAAAATAATACAAATAAAACATAATAAAATTATACAAATAAAACATAATAAAATAATCTTTTTGGTTCTTTCGGTAAAGTTGCCACTTAGAAGGGAAATAATGAAATAATAAAAATGAAACTTTATAAAATTATACAAATAAAACATAATGAAACAATAAAAATAAAACATAATAAAATAATCTTTTTGGTTCTTTCGGTAAAGTCGTCACGTAGAAGGGAAATAATGAAATAATAAAAATAAAACATAATAAAATAATAAAAATAAAACTTAATAAAATAATACAAATAAAACATAATAAAATAATACAAATAAAACATAATAAAATAATACAAATAAAACATAATAAAATAACAAAAATAAAACATAATAAAATAATTCTCACGACGTTTCGGCCACAACGCAAGCAGCCGTCCTCAGGTGAAGAACAGGCCTGTCGGAAAGACAGCGTCCGAATGAAACACCACCAGGCTTATTCACCGCCAGGCTTGGCAGCGCGTATTTAAGCTGCTGGGTTAGAGGGGGAAGAGCGCCTTGACAAAATGAATTTGCATATCAAGAGGAATTTAGCATATTTATGGGAAACGTAGATATGGGATTAGTACTACTTGTGGAATGCGTAGGAGGTGGGCGGGGGGTTTCAAAGTCATATGATGCCCGTGCGTTGTGCAGGATTAGCAGCAGCAAAGGGAGGGGATGGGGGTAGCATTAACAAAGGGAAGGAGTGTTAATAGTATGTAGCTGGGTTTTGATTCCTTACCCGTACCCTACCCGTACCCGGCCGGGTAGGGTACGGGTATCGGGTACCCCATTGCGACCTCCTCTGGGATGAAGCCACGTTGCAGGCATGGCGGGTGGGTTCATTCTAGGAACTTGAATCGTGAGAAGAGACAAGACGTTGGGAAATGAGTGACACACGGCGACTCACCAGTGACTCACGGCCTACCCGTACCCGTACCCGGCCGCACCAGGGTCCCAAACGGGCACCCGTACCTGTACCCGGCTGTACCCGTACCCTACCCGTACCCGGCCGGGTAGGGTACAGGTATCGGGTACCCGATTGCGACCTCTGGGATGAAGCCACGTTGCAGGCGCGGGTGGGTTCATTCTAGGAACTTGAATTGTGAGAAGAGACAAGACGTTGGGAAATGAGTGACAATCACGGTGACTCACCATGTGACTCACGGCCTACCCGTACCCGGCCGCACCAGGGTCCCAAACGGGCACCCGTACCTGTACCCGGCTGTACCCGTACCCTACCCGTACCCGGCCAGGTACGGGTAGGGTACGGGTATCGGGTACCTGATTGCGACCTCTGGGATGAAGCCACGTTGCAGGCGCGGGTGGGTTGATTCTAGACACTTGAATCGTGAGAAGAGACAAGACGTTGGGAAATGAGTGACAATCACGGTGACTCACCATGTGACTCACAGCCTACCCGTACCCGGCCGTACCCGTACCTTACCCGGCCGGGTACGGGTAGGGTACGGGTACCTGATTGTGACCTCTGGGATGAAGCCATGTTGCAGGCGCGGGTGGGTTCATTCTAGGAACTTGAATTGTGAGAAGAGACAAGACGTTGGGAAATGAGTGACACACGGTGACTCAACAGTGACTCACGGCCTACCCGTACCCGGCCGTACCCTACCCGTACCCGGCCGGGTATCGGGTAGGGTACGGGTATCGGGTACCCGATTGCGACCTCTGGGATGAAGCAACGTTGCAGGCGCGGGTGGGTTCATTCTAGGAACTTGAATTGTGAGAAGACACAAGACGTTGGGAAATGAGTGACAATCACGGTGACTCAACAGTGACTCACGGCCTACCCGTACCCGTACCCGGCCGCACCAGGGTCGCAAACGGGTACCCGTACCCGGCCAAGTAAAAAATAAGTAATAAAAATATATTATTATATTATTTTATTATGTTTTATTTTTATTATTTTATTACTTCCCTTCTACGTGACTTTACCGAAAGAACCAAGAAGATGAATCCCTGCAGTCACGCAATAAGCTTTAAATCGAAAAATAAAAATATAATTTAAATTATAATTGACACCATTGGTACCTCATTTGCCAGTAAAAAAAATATGATAATTGGGTTGTTTTTTTACCCTTTAATCTGTCAACAAAACTGACACATTTTTTGTGCGCCTATTAGCGTCATCTGGTCCAACACCATGTGAGACTAGGCTCTAAGGAAAGCTGTCTCGGGTGTGGACCAATCATCTTCAAGGACAGTGCATATCATTATCATCATCAGAGTTGTTTCTTTTAGTTTGCATTTTGACTGCTTGTGTTGTGGTTATTGCAAACATGATGCCTTGTATAAAGGTGTCAGTTTTTGTACCAGTTGAAAGGGTAAAAACCTATTACTATATTTCGCATTTTGACTGCTTGTGTTGTGGTTATTGCAAACATGATGCCTTGTATAAAGGTGTCCGTTTTTGTACCAGTTGAAAGGGTAAAAACCTATCACTATATTTTGCATTTTGACTGCTTGTGTTGTGGTTATTGCAAACATGATGCCTTGTATAAAGGTGTCCGTTTTTGTACCAGTTGAAAGGGTAAAAACCTATTACTATATTTTGCATTTTCACTGCTTGTGTTGTGGTTATTGCAAACATGATGCCTTGTATAAAGGTGTCAGTTTTTGTACCAGTTGAAAGGGTAAAAACCTATTACTATATTTTGCCACTGGTAAAGGAGATGTCTCATAGTGTAAATGCTTTACCCCGAGCTCTCATACTCTGATGGTGCGTTGTCTTTGAGTTGTGCGCCTTTTGGCGTCATCTGGTCCAACACCATGTGAGACTAGGTAGGCTCTAAGGAAAGCTGTCTCGGGTGTGGACCAATCAACTTCAAGGACAGTGCACATACATTATCAGAATTGTGTTTTTTGTTTGCATTACGACTGCAGGTATTGTGGTCAATGCAAACATGACTCCTTGTAAAAAGGTGTCAGTTTTGTTGCCAGATAGAAGGGTAAATAAACAATTATCATATTTTTTACTGACAAATGAGGTTCCAATGGTGTAAATGCGTAACCCAGAGCTCTCATACTCTGATGGTGCGTTGTCTTTGAGTTGTGCGCCTTTTGGCGTCATCTGGTCCAACACCAAGTGAGACTAGGCTCTAAGGAAAGCTGTCTCGGGTGTGGACCAATCAACTTCAAGGACAGTGCATACATTATCAGAGTTATGTTTTTTTCCATTATGACTGCAGGTATTGTGGTCAATGCAAACATGACTCCTCGTTAAAAAGGTGTCAGTTTTGTTGCCAGATTAAGGGGTAAAAAAAAACATCAGCAGGTGAAAATCGCCCACATCACCCCCATTGACCAGAGTGGTGAAGTATGGTCAATACCACTCATCCCACCCATCATTTCCCAGACTCATCCAGCAGTGGATTAACGCGTTACGGACTTGCATTGTTGGGCAGTACTCCTATGGTCCCCCGGCATGCACCATTCCCCATTGACCAGAGTGGTGAAGTATGGTCAATATCACTCGTCCCACCCATCCCATCACCTTTTGCGAGGCGAACGATTGGCTCCAGTGATAGAGGATCAGGCCTCCCACCTCCTCCTCGTCCACCTTCACCTCGTCGTCCACCTCCTCGTCCACCATCTCATCGTCCACCACCTTCACCACCTCCTCCTCCATCATCGCGATCGCAGCGTCGTGATGCAGGGAGACGTGGGGGGAGGGGTGGTGGTTGGGGGCGTGGTTTGGGTGGTTGGTGGGCGTGGTTTGGGTGGTTGGTGGGTGTGGTTTGGGTGGTTGGTGGGCGTGGTTTGGGTGGTTGGTGGGTGTGGTTTGGGTGGTTGGTGGGCGTGGTTTGGGTGGTTGGGGGAGGGGATTGGGTGGTTGGTGGGCGTGGTTTGGGTGGTTAGGGGCGTGGTTTGGGTTGTGGGCGTGGTTTGGGTGGTTGGGGGAGGGGTGGTGGTTGTGGGCGTGGTTTGGGTGGTTGGTGGGCGTGGTTTGGGTGGTTGGTGGGCGTGGTTTGGGTGGTTGGGGGAGGGGTTTGGGTGGTTGGGGGAGGGGTTTGTGTGGTTGGGGGAGGGGTTTGGGTGGTTGGTGGGCGTGGTTTGGGTGGTTGGTGGGCGTGGTTTGGGTGGTTGGTGGGCGTGGTTTAGGTGGTTGGTGGGCGTGGTTTGGGTGGTTGGTGGGCGTGGTTTGGGTGGTTGTGGGCGTGGTTTGGGTGGTTGGGGGAGGGGTTTGGGTTGGATTGAGGATGGGTTGTAGATTTGAAGCTTTCGTGACTGCAAGGATTCATATTTTTAGGGTTTTTTCGGTAAAGTCACGTAGGTAAAAAAAATAAAATTAATAAAAGTAAAATAAAAATAAAATAAAAATCACGACGTTTCGGAGGCAACACATTTCATTTTCATTTTTATTAATTTTACATTTTTTTTGGGTGGGTGGGGGAGGGGTTTGGGTTGGGGGAGGGGCTTGTGGGGTCGGTGGTGGGGGGGGGCGACCAGGGTGGGTGGGGGGGGTGAGGGGGGAGGGGGCGGCGGCTCTGTGAAATTTAAATATGGTGACGTCAGCGAGGGGGGTGTGGAGCGCGGGGGGCGAATGAAAATACGATGACGTCAGCGAGGGGGCGGAGGCTCTGTGAAATTTAAATGTGATGACGTCATCAGGAGGGGTAAATACGATGTCGTCACGGAGGGGGCGGAGGCTCTGTAAAATTTAAATGTGATGACGTCATCAGGAGGGGTAAATACGATGACGTCACGAAGGGGGCGGAGGCTCGGTGAAATTTAAATGTGATGACGTCATCCGGAGGGGTAAATACGATGACGTCACGGAGGGGGCGGAGGCTCGGTGAAATTTAAATGTGATGACGTCATCCGGAGGGGTAAATACGATGACGTCACGGAGGGGGCGGAGGCTCTGTGAAATTTAAATATGGTGACGTCACCAGGGGGCGTGGACAGGAAAATACATAATGGTGACGTCACCGAGGGCGGAGGGGACGAGGGTTTGAAATCAAATACGATGACGTAGCTTCGGGGGCTGGATGACGTCACTGCGTTCGGGTGTCTGGGAAATAAATAGGATGACGTCATCGAGAGGGCGTGGACCGGGAAAAAAATACGATGACGTCACGACGGGGTGGGGCTTGTGGAATAATAATTTATCTGGGTCTCTATGGGTCTCTGTGTATCTCTATGGGTCTCTATGGGTCTCTGTGTATCTCTATGGGTCTCTATGGGTCTCTGTGTATCTCTATGGGTCTCTATGGGTCTCTGTGTATCTCTATGGGTCTCTATGGGTCTCTGTGTATCTCTATGGGTCTCTATGGGTCTCTGTGTATCTCTATGGGTCTCTATGGGTCTCTGTGTATCTCTATGGGTCTCTATGGGTCTCTGTGTATCTCTATGGGTCTCTATGGGTCTCTGTGTATCTCTATGGGTCTCTATGGGGATCTGTGTATCTCTATGGGTCTCTATGTGTCTCTATGGGTCTCTGTGTATCTCTATGGGTCTCTATGGGTCTCTGTGTATCTCTATGGGTCTCTATGGGTCTCTGTGTATCTCTATGGGTCTCTATGGGTCTCTATGGGTCTCTGTGTATCTCTATGGGTCTCTATGGGTCTCTGTGTATCTCTATGGGTCTCTATGGGTCTCTGTGTATCTCTATGGGTCTCTATGTGTCTCTATGGGTCTCTGTGTATCTCTATGGGTCTCTATGGGTCTCTGTGTATCTCTATTGGTCTCTATGGGTCTCTGTGTATCTCTATGGGTCTCTATGGGTCTCTGTGTATCTCTATGGGTCTCTATGGGTCTCTGTGTATCTCTATGGGTCTCTATGGGTCTCTATGGGTCTCTATGGGTCTCTGTGTATCCCTATGGGTCTCTATGGGTCTCTGTGTATCTCTATGGGTCTCTGTGTATCTCTATGGGTCTCTGTGTATCTCTATGGGTCTCTATGTATCTCTATGGGTCTCTGTGTATCCCTATGGGTCTCTATGGGTCTCTGTGTATCTCTATGGGTCTCTGTGTATCTCTATGGGTCTCTGTGTATCCCTATGGGTCTCTATGTATCTCTATGGGTCTCTATGTATCTCGATGGGTCTCTATGTATCTCTATGGGTCTCTATGGGTCTCTATGTATCTCTATGGGTCTCTATGGGTCTCTATGGGTCTCTATGTATCTCTATGTATCTCTATGGGTCTCTATGTATCTGTATGTATCTCTATGTATCTCTATGGGTCTCTATGGGTCTCTATGTATCTCGATGTATCTCTATGGGTCTCTATGGGTCTCTATGTGTCTCTGTGTATCTCTATGGGTCTCTATGGGTCTCTATGTATCTCTGTGTATCTCTATGTGTTTGCAAGTGATTCGTTTACCCTCGCTATACTTTACCACTGCTGTCGTGTCTGTGTGCATTGTGCTTGCTGTTGTCAAGATGTGTCCCCAGTAGGTGGGTGGGGTGAGTGTGTGGGTGAGTAGGTGAGTGAGTGAGTGGGTGAGTAGGTCGGTGAGTGAGTGGGTGAGTCAGTGGGTGGGTGAGTCAGTGGGTGGGTGGGTGAGTAGGTGGGTGAGTAGGTGAGTGAGTGGGTGGGTGAGTAGGTGGGTGGGTGAGTAGGTGGGTGGGTGAGTGTGTGGGTGAGTAGTAGAGTGTGTGGGTGAGTAGGTAGGTGAGTGAGTGGGTGAGTCAGTGGGTGGGTGGGTGAGTAGGTGGGTGAGTAGGTGAGTGAGTGGGTGAGTGAGTGGGTGTGTGTGTGAGTGGGTGGGTGGGTGAGTAGGTGAGTGGGTGAGGAAGTGTGTGTGTGAGTAGGTGAGTGAGTGGGTGTGTGAGTAGGTGAGTGTGTGGGTGAGTGAGTAGGTGAGTGAGTGGGTGAGTAGGTAGGTGAGTGAGTGGGTGAGTCAGTGGGTGGGTGGGTGAGTAGGTGGGTGAGTAGGTGAGTGAGTGGGTGAGTGAGTGGGTGTGTGTGTGTGAGTGGGTGGGTGAGTAGGTGAGTGGGTGAGGAAGTGTGTGTGTGAGTAGGTGAGTGAGTAGGTGTGTGAGTAGGTGAGTGAGTGGATTGGTGTGTGTGTGAGTACGTGAGTGGGTGAGTGGGTGGGTGAGTAGGTGAGTGAGTGAGTGTGTGAGTAGGTGAGTGAGTGGGTGAGTGAGTGTGTGTGTGTGAGTGGGTGGGTGAGTAGGTGAGTGGGTGGGTGAGTGGGTGAGGAAGTGTGTGTGTGAGTAGGTGAGTGAGTGGATTGGTGTGTGTGTGAGTAGGTGAGTGGGTGAGTGAGTGGGTGAGTGGGTGGGTGAGTGGGTGAGTGGATGAGTGAGTGGGTGGGTGAGGTGGGTGAGTAGGTGGGTGAGTGGGTGAGTGTGTAGGTGGGTGAGTAGGTGAGTGAGTGGGTGGGTTTGTGTGAGAATGGGTGGGTGGGTGAGTAGGTGAGTGGGTGGGTGAGTAGGTGGGTGAGTAGGTGAGTGAGTGGGTGGGTGAGTGAGTGGGTGAGTGAGTGGGTGGGTGAGTAGGTGAGTGAGTAGGTGAGTGGGTGGGTGAGTGGGTGGGTGGGTGAGTGGGTGAGTGAGTGAGTGGGTGAGTAGGTGGGTGAGTGGGTGGGTGAGTGGGTGAGTGAGTGAGTAGGTGAGTGGGTGGGTGAGTCAGTGGGTGAGTAGGTGAGTGGGTGGGTGAGTCAGTGGGTGGGTGAGTGAGTAGGTGAGTGGGTGGGTGAGTCAGTGGGTGAGTAGGTGAGTGAGTGGGTGAGTAGGTGAGTGGGTGGGTGAGTAGGTCGGTGAGTGCGTGGGTGAGTCAGTGGGTGGGTGGGTGAGTAGGTGGGTGGATGAGTAGGTGAGTGGGTGAGTGATTGAGTGAGTGGGTGAGTGAGTCAGTGGGTAGGTGGGTGAATTGGTGGGTGAGTAGGTGAGTGGGTGAGTGAGTGGGTGAGTGGGTGAGTGAGTGGGTGAGTAGGTCGGTGAGTGAGTGGGTGAGTCAGTGGGTGGGTGGGTGAGTAGGTGGGTAAGTAGGTGAGTGGGTGGGTGAGTAGCTGAGTGAGTGGGTGAGTGAGTAGGTGAGTGAGTGAGTGGGTGAGTGAGTGGGTGAGTGAGTAGGTGAGTGAGTGAGTGGGTGAGTGGGTGAGTGAGTGGGTGGGTGAGTAGGTGAGTGAGTGGATGAGTGAGTGAGTGGATGAGTTAGTTGGTGGGTGAATGGGTGGGTGAGTGGGTGGGTGGGTGAGTGGGTGGGTGGCTGGGGTGAAGAGATGAGTGAGTGGGTGAGTCAGTGGGTGGGTGTGTAGGTGAGTAGGTGAGTGAGTAGGTGGGTGAGTGGGTGAGTGAGTGGGTGAGTGAGTGGGTGAGTGAGTGGGTGAGTGAGTGGATTACTAGGTGAGTGAGTGGGTGAGTGTGTGAGTGAGTGGGTGAGTGAGTGGGTGAGTGAGTGGGTGAGTGAGTGGGTGAGTGAGTGGATGAGTGAGTGGGTGAGTGAGTGGATGAGTGAGTGGGTGAGTGAGTGGGTGAGTGAGTGGGTGATTGAGTTGATGGCTAGACGGGCATTTTCGAGCAGGAGATGCCCACTGCCCGATGACGCTGCCGATGGTAACCACCTGCGAAACGTCGGACAACCGACCACTAATCTGTCGGGTTGTCCGACGTTTCGCACACACACACTCACGCACGCATGCGGGATACGTTCGCTCGTAACGTGACATCTTTATTCATCCGACGCGTCGGGAGAGGGGAAGATTTGGAGTCTGCGTCTCTCATCATCATCATCACGGTGGCTATGAGATGTTGACTACCTCGCCTGGTCTACAGTCTGTGTCTCATCATCATCATCACGGTGGCTAGGAGATGTTGACTACCTCGCCTGGTCTACAGTCTGCGTCTCTCTCTCATCATCATCATCATCACGGTGGCTATGAGATGTTGACTACCTCGCCTGGTCTACAGTCTGTGCGTCTCTCTCATCATCATCATCATCACGGTGGCTATGAGATGTTGACTACCTCGCCTGGTCTACAGTCTGTGTCTCATCATCATCATCACGGTGGCTAGGAGATGTTGACTACCTCGCCTGGTCTACAGTCTGCGTCTCTCTCATCATCATCATCATCATCACGGTGGCTAGGAGATGTTGACTACCTCGCCTGGTCTACAGTCTGTGCGTCTCTCTCATCATCATCATCATCACGGTGGCTATGAGATGTTGACTACCTCGCCTGGTCTACAGTCTGTGCGTCTCTCTCATCATCATCATCATCACGGTGGCTATGAGATGTTGACTACCTCGCCTGGTCTACAGTCTGTGTGTCTCTCTCATCATCATCATCATCACGGTGGCTATGAGATGTTAACTACCTCGCCTGGTCTACAGTCTGTGCGTCTCTCTCATCATCATCATCACGGTGGCTATGAGATGTTGACTACCTCGCCTGGTCTACAGTCTGTGTGTCTCTCTCTCTCATCATCATCATCATCACGGTGGCTATGAGATGTTGACTACCTCGCCTGGTCTACAGTCTGTGTGTCTCTCTCTCATCATCATCATCATCACGGTGGCTATGAGATGTTGACTACCTCGCCTGGTCTACAGTCTGTGCGTCTCTCTCATCATCATCATCATCATCACGGTGGCTATGAGATGTTGACTACCTCGCCTGGTCTACAGTCTGCGTCTCTCTCATCATCATCATCACGGTGGCTATGAGATGTTGACTACCTCGCCTGGTCTACAGTCTGTGCGTCTCTCTCATCATCATCATCATCATCACGGTGGCTATGAGATGTTGACTACCTCGCCTGGTCTACAGTCTGTGTGTCTCTCTCATCATCATCATCACGGTGGCTATGAGATGTTGACTACCTCGCCTGGTCTACAGTCTGCGTCTCTCTCATCATCATCATCATCATCACGGTGGCTATGAGATGTTGACTACCTCGCCTGGTCTACAGTCTGTGTGTCTCTCTCATCATCATCATCACGGTGGCTATGAGATGTTGACTACCTCGCCTGGTCTACAGTCTGCGTCTCTCTCATCATCATCATCATCATCACGGTGGCTATGAGATGTTGACTACCTCGCCTGGTCTACAGTCTGCGTCTCTCTCATCATCATCATCATCATCACGGTGGCTATGAGATGTTGACTACCTCGCCTGGTCTACAGTCTGCGTCTCTCTCATCATCATCATCATCATCACGGTGGCTATGAGATGTTGACTACCTCGCCTGGTCTACAGTCTGTGTGTCTCTCTCATCATCATCATCATCATCACGGTGGCTATGAGATGTTGACTACCTCGCCTGGTCTACAGTCTGTGCGTCTCTCTCATCATCATCATCATCATCACGGTGGCTAGGAGATGTTGACTACCTCGCCTGGTCTACAGTCTGTGTGTCTCTCTCATCATCATCATCATCACGGTGGCTAGGAGATGTTGACTACCTCGCCTGGTTCACAGGAGGTCGTGGGTTCATTCCCAGACCCTGAGAGATGTTGAATACCTCGCCTGGTACACAGGAGGTCGTGGGTTCGATCCCGACCCTGACGACGCCTGCTGCTGCTGCTGTAGATTTGAAGTCTGCGTCTCTCTCTCATCACGGTGGCCAGGAGATGTTGACTACCTCGCCTGGTCTGCAGGAGGTCGTGGGTTCCATCCCGACCCTGACGATGCCTGCTGCTGCTGTTGTAGATTCGGAGTCTGCGTCTCTCTCTCCCTGTGGTCGCGTGGATTTTTCTATTCACAGCTCATGCTCAGCACTACCCCCTGCTACTGGCAGCAGGCAGATGCACAGGGACTGCTGCCACTGGGAGTGCCCCTAGGCTAGACCACCACCTCCACCACCTCCACCTGCATCTGCATCACCACCAACACCACCCACCCCCACCACCACCTGCACCACCACCTCCATCACCACCACCACTTCCACCACCACCACCACCACCACCCACTGCCACCTCCATCACCATCACTACCACCACCTCCACCCGCACTACCACCGCCACCTCCACCACCACCTCCATCACCACCACTCCACCACTCCACCACCACCACCTGCACCACCACCACCCACCGCCACCTCCATCACCACCACCACTCCACCACCACCACCCCCACCTCCACCACCACCTCCACCTGCATCTCCATCACCACCTCCACCTGCACCACCACCACCACCACTCCACCACCACCACCTGCACCACTACCACCACCACCACCCACCACCACCGCCACCTCCATCACCTCCACTTCCATCACCACCTGGATCTTCACCACCACCACCACCACCACCACCTGCACCACCTGCACCACCCCCACCCCCACCACCACCATCACCACCTGGATCTTCACCACCACCACCACCTCCACCACCACACCACCACGACCACCACCACCACGACGTCACTGCTGCGCGTCGATCACGTAGACGTTGCGGTCGGCGTTCGCGTGGTGGCTCAGGTGGGCCAGCCCGCCGGCCTCACGGAGCCCACCGCTAGGCCCACCGCTAGGCCCACCGCTAGGCCCACCGCTAGGCCCACCGCTAGGCCCACCGCGTACCGGCGGCTCCGGTGGCCGCGGTGCTACGGTGGGCGGGAGGGCCGGGTGCCACCCGGCATGCCGTGGGAGAGCAGAGAGGGCCGGCGCGGTGGAGGAGGAGGAGGCGTTCGATGTCTTGGCGGCGGTGGTCGTCGTTGATTCGGCGGCGGCGGCGGCGGCGGCGGCGGGGCCGGTGATGGGATAGAGGCCCGGGCGCGCCAGGTCGAGCAAGAAGTCCAGCAGGCACGAGTGGATGAAGCCGTACTGCATCTGCGGGAACGGTCGAAGGACGAAAGGCAGCGGGGTCATCGGCATCGGCACGGGGCGCAAGCAGCCGACTGCCCGGCTCCAAAAAATATATGAGAGATAAGAGAGGGGCCTCTCGGATAAGGAAAGAAACGAGTAGGCCCGAAGCCTCCGGTTGGGGCGGAGGGAGGCCGGGTCATGTAGCCCGCATGCCCAGCCACCGCATGCCTAAACAGCTTTTGTTCGGCCGGATCGAGGGGGCTAAACGGGCGCGGCACGGGCTGGAGAAGAGATGGAGTGATGTGGTACAGGAGGCACGGGCTAGAGAAGAGATGGAGCGATGTGGTACAGGAGGCACGGGCTAGAGAGGAGATGGAGTGATGTGGTACAGGAGGCACGGGCTAGAGAGGAGATGGAGTGATGTGGTACAGGAGGCACGGGCTAGAGAAGAGATGGAGTGATGTGGTACAGGAGGCACGGGCTAGAGAGGAGATGGAGTGATGTGGTACAGGAGGCACGGGCTAGAGAAGAGATGGAGCGATGTGGTACAGGAGGCACGGGCTAGAGAAGAGATGGAGTGATGTGGTACAGGAGGCACGGGCTAGAGAAGAGATGGAGTGATGTGGTACAGGAGGCACGGGCCAGAGAAGAGATGGAGTGATGTGGTACAGGAGGGACGGGCTAGAGAAGAGATGGAGTGATGTGGTACAGGAGGCACGGGCTAGAGAAGAGATGGAGTGATGTGGTACAGGAGGCACGGGCCAGAGAAGAGATGGAGTGATGTGGTACAGGAGGCACGGGCTAGAGAAGAGATGGAGTGATGTGGTACAGGAGGACGTGGAGCTGAGTGGACTTGCCGATGACTGGTACCAGCGGTGTCAAGATCGGCCTCTGTGGAGGAGGCTCGTGAAGGACGCTACTGAGCAGTTGGAGGCAGTCGCCCTCCAACAACAACGGAGGGCGGAGGAGCGACGCTCACAACAACGAGTTGAGCGCCGGGTGGCTAAAGCACAGCAAGATGGCACAATAGGGGGCACAGGTGGTGCATCAGACAGTCATCTCGGTCATCTCAGTCAGTCGACCCGTGGCACCTGCTGGGTCTGCCCCGTGACCTCCTGCCAGCGGGCGTTCGACACTTCACGTGGTAGCCTCAAGGTGCACGTGGCCTGGCACAAGCGTCGTGGTGACGTCACCGCCACTTAGTGGCGAATGGCGGTTGTTGTTGTTGTTGTTGTGGTTGTTGGGGAGCGGTGGTGCAGCGGTTAGCGCTACGAACCCGGCGACCCGGGTTCGATTCGCGCTCACGGCCAACACCGCCCGGTGACGATGATCCGAACCGGGTCACTGGGCCTCCCCTAGGTCGACTCAGCCTCAAAACGAGTAGGTAGGAGGGTGGGGGGGTGGGGGGTGGGGGTGGGGAGACAAAGGCGGCCGGGCGCGGAGACCTACCTCTGTACGGACCATGTGCCCACGCCTGGCACGCATCATGCGCACCGTGCCTGGCACATCGACGGTGCCCAACTTCTCGGCCTGTTGGAACAGCTGATCCAGGGCGATGAACGTGGCCGTGGCACCCACACCGGCACTGTGGAGTGGGGGAGGGGGGGTAGAGGTAGAGGCAAAGGTGACCCGCGTAGCCTCTCGGCACCGCGGGCGGTCAAGGGGGGGAGGTGTTGGCGATTTTGGGCGCTGTGCTGTGTGCTGTGTGGGGGTGTGGGTGTGTGGGTGTGTGCGTGTGTGTGTGGGTGGGTGTGTGTGTGTGGGTGTGTGTGAGTGTGTGTGTAGCTGTGTGGGTGTGGGCGCGTGTGTGGGTGTGTGTGTGTGTGTGCGTGTGTGTGTGGGTGTGTGTGTGTGGGTGGGTGTGGGCGTGTGTGAGTGTGTGTAGCTGTGTGGGTGTGGGCGCGTGTGTGGGTGTGTGTGTGTGTGGGTGTGTGGGAGTGTGTGTGGGTGTGTGAGAGTGTGTGTGAGAGTGTGTGTCTGTGTGTGTGTCTGTGTGTGTGTGTCTGTGTGTGTGTCTGTGTGTGTGTGTGTGTCTGTGTGTGTCTGCGTGTGTGTCTGTGTGCTGCTACCTGCAGTGCACGAGCATGGGTGCTGCACAGCGCGCCCCACGTGCGTGCTTGCGGCTCAGCTGTGTGTGTGTGTGTCTGTGTGTGTGTGTCTGTGTGTGTGTCTGTGTGTGTGTGTGTGTGTCTGTGTGTGTGTGTGTGTGTCTGTGTCTGTGTGTGTGTGTGTGTCTGTGTGTGTGTGTGTGCGTGTGTGTCTGTGTGTGTGTCTGTGTGTGTGTGTGTCTGCGTGTGTGTCTGTGTGTGTCTGTGTGTGTGTGTGCGTGTGTGTCTGTGTGTGTGTCTGTGTCTGTGTGTGTCTGTGTGTGTGTCTGTGTGTGTGTGTGTCTGTGTGTGTCTGTGTGTGTGTCTGTGTGTGTGTGTGTGTGTCTGTGTGTGTGTGTGTGTGTCTGTGTGTGTGTGCGTGTGTGTCTGTGTGCTGCTACCTGCAGTGCACGAGTATGGGTGCTGCACAGCGCGCCCCACGTGCGTGCTTGCGGCTCAGCTGCACGAAGCTTCGCGTCGGCAGTGAGCGCTCGGGAACCCCGCGGTGCGGCCACGCCGCGAAGTGGAAGTGGTACAGCTGCCGCGTCTCCCTCGAAGAGTTCTACACCACGTGGCGGTGAGACACGTGGTGGTGAGACACGTGGGTAGACACGCGTGGGTAGACACGCGTGGGTAGACACGCGTGGGTAGACACGCGTGGGTAGACACGCGTGGGTAGACACGCGTGGGTAGACACGCGTGGGTAGACACGCGTGGGTAGACACGCGTGGGTAGACACGCGTGGGTAGACACGCGTGGGTAGACACGCGTGGGTAGACACGCGTGGGTAGACACGCGTGGGTAGACACGCGTGGGTAGACACGCGTGGGTAGACACGCGTGGGTAGACACGCGTGGGTAGACACGCGTGGGTAGACACGCGTGGGTAGACACGCGTGGGTAGACACGCGTGGGTAGACACGCGTGGGTAGACACGCGTGGGTAGACACGCGTGGGTAGACACGCGTGGGTAGACACGCGTGGGTAGACACGCGTGGGTAGACACGCGTGGGTAGACACGCGTGGGTAGACACGCGTGGGTAGACACGCGTGGCGGGTAGACACGCGTGGCGGTGAGACACGCGTGGGTAGACACGCGTGGGTAGACACGCGTGGCGGTGAGACACGCGTGGCGGTGACAGACGCGTGGCGGTGAGAGACGCGTGGCGGTGAGAGACGCGTGGCGGTGAGAGACGCGTGGCGGTGAGACGCGTGGCGGTGAGAGGCGCGTGGCGGTGAGACGCGCGTGGCGGTGAGACGCGCGTGGCGGTGAGACGCGTGGCGGTGACAGACGCGTGGCGGTGACAGACGCGTGGCGGTGAGAGACGCGTGGCGGTGAGACGCGTGGCGGTGAGACCGGTGAGACGCGCGTGGCGGTGAGAGACGCGTGGCGGTGAGAGACGCGTGGCGGTGAGACGCGCGTGGCGGTGAGACGCGCGTGGCGGTGAGACGCGCGTGGCGGTGAGACGCGCGTGGCGGTGAGACGCGCGTGGCGGTGAGAGGCGCGTGGCGGTGAGAGGCGCGTGGCGGTGAGAGGCGCGTGGCGGTGAGAGGCGCGTGGCGGTGAGAGGCGCGTGGCGGTGAGAGACGCGTGGCGGTGAGAGACGCGTGGCGGTGAGAGACGCGTGGCGGTGAGAGACGCGTGGCGGTGAGAGACGCGTGGCGGTGAGACACGCGTGGCGGTGAGAGACGCGTGGCGGTGAGAGACGCGTGGCGGTGAGAGACGCGTGGCGGTGAGAGACACGCGTGGCGGTGAGAGACGCGTGGCGGTGAGAGACGCGTGGCGGTGAGAGACGCGTGGCGGTGAGAGACACGCGTGGCGGTGAGAGACACGCGTGGCGGTGAGAGACACGCGTGGCGGTGAGAGACACGCGTGGCGGTGAGACACGCGTGGCGGTGAGACACGCGTGGCGGTGAGACAAGCGTGGCGGTGAGAGACGCGTGGCGGTGAGAGACGCGTGGCGGTGAGAGACGCGTGGCGGTGAGACACGCGTGGCGGTGAGAGACGCGTGGCGGTGAGAGACGCGTGGCGGTGAGACACGCGTGGCGGTGAGACACGCGTGGCGGTGAGAGACGCGTGGCGGTGAGACACGCGTGGCGGTGAGAGACGCGTGGCGGTGAGACACGCGTGGCGGTGAGAGACGCGTGGCGGTGAGAGACGCGTGGCGGTGAGACACGCGTGGCGGTGAGAGACGCGTGGCGGTGAGACACGCGTGGCGGTGAGACACGCGTGGCGGTGAGAGACGCGTGGCGGTGAGAGACGCGTGGCGGTGAGAGACGCGTGGCGGTGAGAGACGCGTGGCGGTGAGAGACGCGTGGCGGTGAGAGACGCGTGGCGGTGAGAGACGCGTGGCGGTGAGAGACGCGTGGCGGTGAGAGACGCGTGGCGGTGAGAGACGCGTGGCGGTGAGTGACGCGTGGCGGTGAGAGACGCGTGGCGGTGAGAGACGCGTGGCGGTGAGAGACGCGTGGCGGTGAGAGACGCGTGGCGGTGAGAGACGCGTGGCGGTGAGACACGCGTGGCGGTGAGAGACGCGTGGCGGTGAGAGACGCGTGGCGGTGAGAGACGCGTGGCGGTGAGAGACGCGTGGCGGTGAGAGACGCGTGGCGGTGAGAGACGCGTGGCGGTGAGAGACGCGTGGCGGTGAGAGACGCGTGGCGGTGAGAGACGCGTGGCGGTGAGAGACGCGTGGCGGTGAGAGACGCGTGGCGGTGAGTGACGCGTGGCGGTGAGAGACGCGTGGCGGTGAGAGACGCGTGGCGGTGAGAGACGCGTGGCGGTGAGACACGCGTGGCGGTGAGAGACGCGTGGCGGTGAGAGACGCGTGGCGGTGAGAGACGCGTGGCGGTGAGAGACACGTGGCGGGGAGAGACACGTGGTGGTGAGACACGTGGTGGGTAGACACGTGGTGGTGAGAGACACGTGGTGGTGAGAGACACGTGGTGGTGAGAGACACGTGGTGGTGAGAGACACGTGGTGGTGAGAGACACGTGGTGGTGAGAGACACGTGGTGGTGAGAGACACGTGGTGGTGAGAGACACGTGGTGGTGAGAGACACGTGGTGGTGAGAGACACGTGGTGGTGAGAGACACGTGGTGGTGAGAGACACGTGGTGGTGAGAGACACGTGGTGGTGAGAGACACGTGGTGGTGAGAGACACGTGGTGGTGAGTGAGAGACACGTGGTGGTGAGAGACACGTGGGTAGACACGTGGTGGTGAGAGACGCGTGGTGGTGAGAGACGCGTGGTGGTGAGAGACGCGTGGTGGTGAGAGACGCGTGGTGGTGAGAGACGCGTGGTGGTGAGAGACGCGTGGTGGTGAGAGACGCGTGGTGGTGAGAGACGCGTGGTGGTGAGAGACGCGTGGTGGTGAGAGACGCGTGGTGGTGAGAGACGCGTGGTGGTGAGAGACGCGTGGTGGTGAGAGACGCGTGGTGGTGAGAGACGCGTGGTGGTGAGAGACGCGTGGTGGTGAGAGACGCGTGGTGGTGAGAGACGCGTGGTGGTGAGAGACGCGTGGTGGTGAGAGACGCGTGGTGGTGAGAGACGCGTGGTGGTGAGAGACGCGTGGCGGTGAGAGACGCGTGGCGGTGAGAGACGCGTGGCGGTGAGTGACGCGTGGCGGTGAGAGACGCGTGGCGGTGAGAGACGCGTGGCGGTGAGAGACGCGTGGCGGTGAGAGACGCGTGGCGGTGAGAGACGCGTGGCGGTGAGAGACGCGTGGCGGTGAGAGACGCGTGGCGGTGAGAGACGCGTGGCGGTGAGAGACGCGTGGTGGTGAGAGACACGTGGGTAGACACGTGGTGGTGAGAGACGCGTGGTGGTGAGAGACGCGTGGTGGTGAGAGACGCGTGGCGGTGAGAGACGCGTGGCGGTGAGAGACGCGTGGCGGTGAGAGACACACGTGGCGGTGAGAGACACGTGGCGGTGAGAGACACGTGGCGGTGAGAGACACGTGGCGGTGAGAGACACGTGGCGGTGAGAGACACGTGGCGGTGAGAGACACGCGTGGCGGTGAGAGACACGCGTGGCGGTGAGAGACACGTGGCGGTGAGAGACACGTGGCGGTGAGACACACGTGGTGGTGAGAGACACGTGGTGGTGAGAGACACGTGGTGGTGAGACACACGTGGTGGTGAGAGACACGTGGTGGTGAGACACACGTGGTGGTGAGAGACACGTGGTGGTGAGACACACGTGGTGGTGAGAGACACGTGGTGGTGAGAGACACGTGGTGGTGAGACACACGTGGTGGTGAGAGACACGTGGTGGTGAGACACACGTGGTGGTGAGAGACACGTGGTGGTGAGACACACGTGGTGGTGAGAGACACGTGGTGGTGAGACACACGTGGTGGTGAGAGACACGTGGTGGTGAGAGACACGTGGTGGTGAGAGACACGTGGTGGTGAGAGACACGTGGTGGTGAGAGACACGTGGTGGTGAGAGACACGTGGTGGTGAGAGACACGTGGTGGTGAGAGACACGTGGTGGTGAGAGACACGTGGTGGTGAGAGACACGTGGTGGTGAGAGACACGTGGTGGTGAGAGACACGTGGTGGTGAGAGACACGTGGTGGTGAGAGACACGTGGTGGTGAGAGACACGTGGTGGTGAGAGACACGTGGTGGTGAGAGACACGTGGTGGTGAGAGACACGTGGTGGTGAGAGACACGTGGTGGTGAGACACGTGGTGGTGAGAGACACGTGGTGGTGAGACACGTGGTGGTGAGAGACACGTGGTGGAGAGACACACGTGGTGAGGGGGGAGTGGGTGGGTGAGTGGGTGAGTGTGTGAGTGATTGAGTGAGTGAGTGAGTGGTGAGTGAGTGGTGAGGCTCACGTGGATGACCCTGAGGCTCCTGACTGTCCACTCGGGGCTCTCCTCACTCCACACCAGCACCACGGAGACGTCGCCGTGGGTCAGGGTCGTCAGGTCGGACGGCCAATACTGCTCGCAGGTCACCTGGGGGTCACGAGGTTTCACCGTGGGGTCACTGAGGGGTCACTGTGGGGTCACTGAGGGGTCACCGTGGGGTCAGCGAGGGGTCACTGAGGGGTCAGCGAAGGTTCACTGTGGGGTCACCGAGGGGTAACTGTGGGGTCACCTGGGGGTCACTGAGGGGTCACTGTGGGGTCACTGAGGGGTCACCGTGGGGTCAGCGAGGGGTCACTGTGGGGTCACCTGGGGGTCACTGAGGGGTCACTGTGTGGTGGTGGTGGTGGTGGGGGTGGTGGTGGTGGTCGGGGTGGTGTTGGTGGTGATGGTGGTGGTGTAGGGGTGGCTGGGTTGGTGGTGGTGGTGGTGGTGGGGGTGATGGTGGTGGTGGTGGTGGGGGTGGCTGGGGTGGTGATAGTGGGGGGTGCTGGTGTTGGTGGTGGGGGTGGTGATGGTGTTGGTGGTGGTGGTGGTGGGGGTGGTGGTGGTGGTGGGGGTGGTGGTGGTGGTGGTGGGGGTGGTGGTGGTGATGGTGTTGGTGGTGGTGGTGGTGGGGGTGGTGGTGGTGGTGGGGGTGGTGATGGTGTTGGTGGTGGTGGGGGTGGTGTTGTTGGTGGTGTTAGTGGTGGTGGTGGTGTAGGGGTGGCTGGAGTGGTGTTGTTGTTGGTGGTGGTGGTGACTGGAGTGTTGGTGGTGATGTTGGTGGTGGTGGTGGTGGTGGTGTTGTTGGTGGTGGTGGTGGTAACTGGAGTGTTGGGGGTGCTGGTGTTGGTGGTGGTGGTGTTGGTGGTGGTGGTGACTGGAGTGTTGGGGGTGCTGGTGTTGGTGGTGGTGGTGGTGTTGGTGGTGGTGGTGACTGGAGTGTTGGTGGTGATGTTGGTGGTGGTGGTGGTGTTGGTGGTGGTGGCTGTACTCAGCAATGGCGACTCACAGTGGCGCAGTCTCCCTCCCCACCACTAGCGGTGGTGACCGCCACGATCTGGGACACGTGCAGCTCCCACACGAGGGTGGTGGTGGTGGTGGGGGTGGTGATGGTGGTGGTGGTGTAGTGGTGTCTGGAGTGGTGGTGGTGGTGGGGGTGTAGTGGTGTCTGGAGTGGTGGTGGTGGTGGGGGTATAGTGGTGTCTGGAGTGGTGGTGGTGGTGGTGGTGGGGGTGGTGATGGTGGTGGTGGTGTAGTGGTGTCTGGAGTGGTGGTGGTGGTGGAGGTGTAGTGGTGTCTGGAGTGGTGGTGGTGGTGGGGGTGTAGTGGTGTCTGGAGTGGTGGTGGTGGTGGGGGTGTAGTGGTGTCTGGAGTGGTGGTGGTGGTGGGGGTATAGTGGTGTCTGGAGTGGTGGTGGTGGTGGTGGTGGGGGTGGTGATGGTGGTGGTGGTGTAGTGGTGTCTGGAGTGGTGGTGGTGGTGGGGGTGTAGTGGTGTCTGGAGTGGTGGTGGTGGTGGGGGTGTAGTGGTGTCTGGAGTGGTGGTGGTGGTGGGGGTGTAGTGGTGTCTGGAGTGGTGGTGGTGGTGGGGGTGTAGTGGTGTCTGGAGTGGTGGTGGTGGTGGGGGTGTAGTGGTGTCTGGAGTGGTGGTGGTGGTGGGGGTGTAGTGGTGTCTGGAGTGGTGGTGGTGGTGGGGGTGTAGTGGTGTCTGGAGTGGTGGTGGTGGTGGGGGTGTAGTGGTGTCTGGAGTGGTGGTGGTGGTGGGGGTATAGTGGTGTCTGGAGTGGTGGTGGTGGTGGTGGTGGGGGTGGTGATGGTGGTGGTGGTGTAGTGGTGTCTGGAGTGGTGGTGGTGGTGGAGGTGTAGTGGTGTCTGGAGTGGTGGTGGTGGTGGGGGTGTAGTGGTGTCTGGAGTGGTGGTGGTGGTGGGGGTGTAGTGGTGTCTGGAGTGGTGGTGGTGGTGGGGGTGTAGTGGTGTCTGGAGTGGTGGTGGTGGTGGGGGTGTAGTGGTGTCTGGAGTGGTGGTGGTGGTGGGGGTGTAGTGGTGTCTGGAGTGGTGGTGGTGGTGGGGGTATAGTGGTGTCTGGAGTGGTGGTGGTGGTGGTGGTGGGGGTGGTGATGGTGGTGGTGTAGTGGTGTCTGGAGTGGTGGTGGTGGTGGGGGTGTAGTGGTGTCTGGAGTGGTGGTGGTGGTGGGGGTGTAGTGGTGTCTGGAGTGGTGGTGGTGGTGGGGGTGTAGTGGTGTCTGGAGTGGTGGTGGTGGTGGGGGTGTAGTGGTGTCTGGAGTGGTGGTGGTGGTGGGGGTGTAGTGGTGTCTGGAGTGGTGGTGGTGGTGGGGGTGTAGTGGTGTCTGGAGTGGTGGTGGTGGTGGGGGTGTAGTGGTGTCTGGAGTGGTGGTGGTGGTGGGGGTGTAGTGGTGTCTGGAGTGGTGGTGGGGGTGTAGTGGTGTCTGGAGTGGTGGTGGTGGTGGGGGTGTAGTGGTGTTTGGAGTGGTGGTGGTGGTGGGGGTGTAGTGGTGTCTGGAGTGGTGGTGGTGGTGGGGGTGTATTGGTGTCTGGAGTGGTGGTGGTGGTGGGGGTGTAGTGGTGTCTGGAGTGGTGGTGGGGGTGTAGTGGTGTCTGGAGTGGTGGTGGTGGTGGGGGTGTAGTGGTGTCTGGAGTGGTGGTGGTGGTGGGGGTGGCTGGAGTGTTGGGGGTGCTGGTGATGGTGGTGTTAGTGGTGGGGGTGGTGGTGGTGATGGTGGTGATGGTGTAAGGGTGGCTGGAGTGGTGGTGGTGATGGCTGGGGTGGTGGTGGTGGTGTAGTGGTGTCTGGAGTGGTGGTGGTGGTGGTGGCTGGAGTGTTAGTGGTGATGGTGCTGGTGATGGTGGTGTTAGTGGTGGTGGTGGTGGTGGTGTAGGGGTGGCTGGGGTGGTGTTGGTGGTGATGGTGTTGGTGGGGGTGGTGGTGTTGGTGTCTGGAGTGGTAGTGATGGTGGTGGTGTAGTGGTGTCTGGAGTGGTGGAGTTGGTGGTGGGGGTGGTGATGGTGTTGGTGGTGGTGGTGGTGTGGTGTCTGGAGTGGTGGTGGTGGCTGGAGTGTTGGTGGTGATGGTGCTGGTGATGGTGGTGTTAGTGGTGGTGGTGTAGGGGTGGCTGGTGGTGTTGGTGGTGATGGTGGTGGTGGTGGTGAGGGTGGTGGGGGTGGTGGTGTTGGTGTCTGGAATGGTAGTGATGGTGATGGTGTAGTGGTGTCTGGAGTGGTGGAGTTGGTGGTGGGGGTGGTGATGGTGTTGGTGGTGGTGGTGGGGGTGGTGGTGGTGGTGGTGGTGTAGTGGTGTCTGGAGTGGTGGTGGTGGCTGGAGTGTTGGTGGTGATGGTGCTGGTGATGGTGGTGTTAGTGGTGGTGGTGGTGGTGTAGGGGTGGCTGGTGGTGTTGGTGGTGATGTTGGTGTTGGTGGTGTTGGTGGTGGTGGAGTTGGTGGTGGTGGTGGTGGTGGTGGAGTTGGTGGTGTTGGTGTAGGGGTGGCTGGAGTGGTGGTGATGGTGGTGTTAGTGGTGATGGTGCTGGTGATGTTAGTGTTAGTGGTGGTGGTGACTGGAGTGTTGGGGGTGCTGGTGTTGGTGGTGGTGGTGTTGGTGGTGGTGGTGACTGGAGTGTTGGTGGTGATGTTGGTGGTGGTGGTGGTGGCTGTACTCAGCAATGGCGACTCACAGTGGCGCTGTCTCCCTCCCCGCCACTACCGGTGGTGACGGCCACGATCTGGGACACGTGGCGCTCCCACACGAGACGCCAGAAGTCGGCCATGGTGCCCGAAAGCGGACCCTGGGTCGCGATGTACTCCTCGTCTGAGTTGAAGCCCTTGGGACACGGGGGTGGGTGGGTGGGTGAGTGAGTGAGTGGGTGAGTGGGTGGGTGAGTGAGTGGGTGGGTGAGTGGGTGAGTGAGTGAGTGAGTGGGTGGGTGAGTGAGTGGGTGAGTGAGTGGGTGGGTGGGTGGGTGAGTGAGTGGGTGAGTGAGTGGGTGGGTGGGTGGGTGAGTGGGTGGGTGGGTGGGTGGGTGAGTGAGTGGGTGGGTGAGTGAGTGAGTGAGTGAGTGGGTGAGTGGGTGGGTGAGTGAGTGGGTGGGTGGGTGAGTGGGTGAGTGGGTGGGTGGGTGAGTGAGTGGGTGAGTGAGTGGGTGGGTGGGTGGGTGGGTGGGTGGGTGAGTGAGTGGGTGGGTGGGTGGGTGAGTGGGTGGGTGGGTGGGTGAGTGGGTGAGTGAGTGGGTGGGTGGGTGGGTGAGTGGGTGGGTGGGTGGGTGAGTGAGTGAGTGGGTGGGTGAGTGAGTGAGTGGGTGAGTGGGTGAGTGGGTGAGTGAGTGGGTGGGTGGGTGGGTGGTTGGGTGGGTGGGTGGGTGGGTGGGTGAGTGAGTGAGTGAGTGGGTGGGTGAGTGAGTGAGTGGGTGAGTGGGTGAGTGGGTGGGTGAGTGAGTGGGTGGGTGGGTGAGTGGGTGAGTGGGTGGGTGGGTGGGTGGGTGGGTGAGTGAGTGAGTGGGTGGGTGGGTGGGTGAGTGGGTGGGTGGGTGGGTGAGTGGGTGGGTGAGTGGGTGAGTGGGTGGGTGAGTGAGTGGGTGGGTGGGTGGGTGAGTGGGTGGGTGGGTGAGTGAGTGAGTGGGTGAGTGGGTGGGTGGGTGGGTGAGTGAGTGAGTGAGTGAGTGGGTGGGTGAGTGGGTGGGTGGGTGGGTGGGTGGGTGAGTGGGTGGGTGGGTGAGTGGGTGGGTGGGTGGGTGAGTGAGTGAGTGAGTGGGTGGGTGGGTGGGTGGGTGGGTGGGTGAGTGAGTGAGTGGGTGGGTGGGTGGGTGGGTGGGTGGGTGAGTGAGTGAGTGGGTGGGTGGGTGAGTGGGTGGGTGAGTGAGTGAGTGAGTGGATGGGTGGGTGAGTGAGTGAGTGATTGAGTGGGTGGGTGGGTGAGTGGGTGGGTGGGTGGGTGAGTGAGTGGGTGGGTGGGTGGTTGGGTGGGTGAGTGGGTGGGTGGGTGGGTGGGTGAGTGAGTGAGTGAGTGGGTGGGTGGGTGGGTGAGTGAGTGGGTGGGTGGGTGGGTGGGTGAGTGGGTGAGTGGGTGGGTGAGTGAGTGAGTGAGTGGGTGGGTGAGTGAGTGAGTGGGTGGGTGGGTGATTGGGTGGGTGGGTGAGTGGGTGGGTGGGTGGGTGATTGGGTGGGTGGGTGAGTGGGTGAGTGAGTGGGTGAGTGAGTGGGGTGGGTGGGTGGGTGAGTGGGTGGGTGGGTGGGTGGGTGAGTGAGTGGGTGGGTGAGTGGGTGGGTGAGTGGGTGAGTGGGTGGGTGGGTGGGTGAGTGGGTGGGTGAGTGAGTGAGTGAGTGGGTGGGTGGGTGGGTGGGTGGGTGAGTGGGTGGGTGGGTGGGTGAGTGGGTGAGTGAGTGAGTGGGTGGGTGGGTGGGTGAGTGGGTGGGTGGATGGGTGGGTGAGTGGGTGGGTGGGTGGGTGGGTGGGTGAGTGAGTGGGTGGGTGGGTGGGTGAGTGAGTGGGTGGGTGGGTGAGTGGGTGAGTGAGTGAGTGAGTGGGTGGGTGGGTGAGTGGGTGGGTGGGTGGGTGGGTGAGTGGGTGAGTGAGTGAGTGAGTGGGTGGGTGAGTGAGTGAGTGAGTGGGTGGGTGGGTGGGTGAGTGGGTGGGTGAGTGAGTGGGTGGGTGGGTGGGTGGGTGAGTGGGTGGGTGGGTGGGTGAGTGGGTGAGTGAGTGAGTGAGTGGGTGGGTGGGTGGGTGAGTGGGTAGGTGAGTGAGTGAGTGAGTGGGTGGGTGAGTGGGTGGGTGGGTGGGTGGGTGAGTGGGTGGGTGGGTGGGTGGGTGGGTGGGTGGGTGGGTGGGTGGGTGAGTGAGTGAGTGAGTGAGTGGGTGGGTGAGTGGGTGGGTGGGTTGGTGATTGGGTGGGTGGGTGGGTGAGTGAGTGAGTGAGTGAGTGAGTGGGTGGGTGGGTGGGTGAGTGAGTGAGTGGGTGGGTGGGTGAGTGAATGGGTGGGTGGATGGGTGAGTGGGTGGGTGGGTGAGTGAGTGGGTGAGTGGGTGGGTGAGTGAGTGGGTGAGTGGGTGGGTGCGTGAGTGGGTGGGTGGGTGAGTGGGTGAGTGAGTGAGTGGATGGGTGAGTGGGTGGGTGGGTGAGTGGGTGGGTGAGTGGGTGGGTTAGTGGGTGGGTGGGTGGGTGAGTGAGTGGGTGGGTGGGTGGGTGGGTGAGTGAGTGGGTGAGTGAGTTGGTGAGGGAGTGAGTTGGTGGGTGAGTGAGTGGGTGGGTGGGTGGGTGAGTGAGTTGGTGAGTGAGTGGGTGGGTGGGTGGGTGAGTGAGTGAGTGGGTGGGTGAGTGGGTGGGTGAGTGGGTGAGTGGGTGGGTGGGTGAGTGGGTGGGTGAGTGAGTGAGTGGGTGGGTGGGTGGGTGAGTGGGTGGGTGAGTGGGTGGGTGGGTGGGTGAGTGGGTGAGTGAGTGAGTGAGTGAGTGGGTGGGTGGGTGGGTGAGTGGGTGGGTGGATGGGTGGGTGAGTGGGTGGGTGGGTGAGTGAGTGAGTGGGTGGGTGGGTGAGTGAGTGGGTGGGTGAGTGAGTGAGTGAGTGAGTGGGTGAGTGAGTGAGTGAGTGAGTGGGTGGGTGGGTGAGTGGGTGGGTGAGTGGGTGAGTGAGTGAGTGAGTGGGTGGGTGGGTGGGTGGGTGAGTGAGTGAGTGGGTGGGTGGGTGAGTGGGTGGGTGAGTGAGTGGGTGGGTGAGTGGGTGAGTGAGTGAGTGGGTGGGTGGGTGGGTGGGTGGGTGAGTGGGTAGGTGAGTGAGTGAGTGAGTGGGTGGGTGAGTGGGTGGGTGGGTGGGTGAGTGGGTGGGTGGGTGGGTGGGTGGGTGGGTGGGTGGGTGAGTGAGTGAGTGAGTGGGTGGGTGAGTGGGTGGGTGGGTTGGTGATTGGGTGGGTGGGTGAGTGAGTGAGTGAGTGAGTGGGTGGGTGGGTGGGTGAGTGAGTGGGTGGGTGGGTGAGTGAATGGGTGGGTGGGTGGGTGAGTGGGTGGGTGGGTGGGTGAGTGAGTGGGTGAGTGGGTGGGTGAGTGAGTGGGTGAGTGGGTGGGTGCGTGAGTGGGTGAGTGAGTGAGTGGATGGGTGAGTGGGTGGGTGGGTGAGTGGGTGGGTGAGTGGGTGGGTTAGTGGGTGGGTGGGTGGGTGGGTGGGTGGGTGGGTGAGTGAGTGAGTGGGTGGGTGGGTGGGTGGGTGAGTGGGTGGGTGGGTGAGTGAGTGGGTGAGTGAGTTGGTGAGGGAGTGAGTTGGTGGGTGAGTGAGTGGGTGGGTGGGTGGGTGAGTGAGTTGGTGAGTGAGTTAGTTGGTGAGTGAGTGAGTGAGTTGGTGGGTGAGTGAGTGCGTGGGTGGGTGAGTTGGTGAGTGAGTTGGTGAGTGAGTTGGTGGGTCAGTGGGTGAGTGGGGGGATGAGTAAGTGGATGAGCGAGTGGGTGGGTGAGTGGGTGAGTGACTTGGTGAGTGAGTGGGCGAGTGGGTGGATGAGTGAGTGGGTGAGTGGGTAAGTGAGTTGGTGAGTGAGTGAGTTGGTGAGTGAGTGAGTTGGTGAGTTAGTGGTGAATGAGTGGCTGAGTGAGTGAGTTGGTGAGTTGGTTGGTGAGTTGGTGAGTGAGTTGTTGAGTGAGTTGGTGAGTTGGTGAGTGAGTTGGTGATTGAGTGAGTTGGTGAGTGAGTTGGTGAGTGAGTTGGTAAATGAGTGAGTTGGTGAGTGAGTTGGTGAGTGAGTTGGTTAGCGAGTGAATGAGTGAACGAGTGAGTGAGTGAACGAGTGAGCGATGTGAACGAGTGAGCGAGTGAGCGAGCGAACGAGTGAATGAGCGAGTGAGTGAGTGAATGAGCGAACGAGTGAGTGAGCGAGCGAGTGAGCGAGTGGGTGAATGAGCAAACGAGTGAATGAGTGAGTGAGTGAGCGAAAGAACCAGTGAGTGAGTGAGCGAAAGAACCAGTGAGTGAGTGAGCGAGTGAACGAGTGAACGATAGAGCGAGTGAGTGAGCGAACGAACCCGTGAGTGAGTGAGCGAGTGAGTGAGTGAGCGAGTGAGTGAGTGCGCTCTGCAGAGGGTGACCACCTTGATGTAGCTGGCGTTGATGTAGTCAGAGTTGGGCACGCCGGCCACCAAACTGAGCTTCACCCTCCACTGGTCGTCTGCACGAGGGAGACAGAGGCGTAGAGGGGCAGAGAGGTCAGGGTTAGAGGTCACGGTTAGAGGTCACGGTTAGAGGTCACGGTGAGATGGAACAGTTGGAGATTGGTCCACACACTCTGGAGGGAGATGGAACAGATGGAGATTAGTCCACACACTCTGGGGTGAGATGGAACAGATGGAGATTAGTCCACACACTCTGGGGTGAGATGGAACAGATGGAGATTAGTCCACACACTCTGGAGGGAGATGGAACAGATGGAGATTAGTCCACACACTCTGGGGTGAGATGGAACAGATGGAGATTAGTCCACACACTCTGGAGTGAG
>NC_136344.1:252148-287148 GCF_964198595.1 Lampetra fluviatilis | reverse complement strand
GTGAGCACTCACAAGGAACGTATTGGGCAAAGCGATTCTTGGTGACGTTGTCTGGCAGTGAAGCCGTCAGCGTTGTCTGCTTGAGGTCTGTGGGTGGCAGGGCCTACACACACACAGACAAAGATCCCCCAGGTAGCCTCGAACAAACTATAGGGGCAAGTGCTGTGAGAAGCAGCAGCGGTGTGTATATACATAGACAAAGGTCGGGATCGAACCCACGACCTCCTGTAGACCAGGCGAGGTAGTCAACATCTCCTAGCCACCGTGATGATGATGATGAGAGAGAAGCAGACTCCACATCTACAACAGCAGCAGCAGGCATCGTCATGGTCGTGATGGAACCCACGACCTCCTGTAGACCAGCCGAGGTAGTCAACATCTCCCAGTGTCTGGGATGGAACCCACGACCTCCTGCGTACCAGGCGAGGTAGTCAACATCTCCCAGTGTCTGGGATGGAACCCACGACCTCCTGTGTACCAGGCGAGGTAGTCAACATCTCCCAGTGTCTGGGATGGAACCCACGACCTCCTGCGTACCAGGCGAGGTAGTCAACATCTCCCAGTGTCTGGGATTGAACCCACGACCTCCTGCGTACCAGGCGAGGTAGTCAACATCTCCCAGTGTCTGGGATTGAACCCACGACCTCCTGTGTACCAGGCGAGGTAGTCAACATCTCCCAGTGTCTGGGATGGAACCCACGACCTCCTGCGTACCAGGCGAGGTAGTCAACATCTCCCAGTGTCTGGGATTGAACCCACGACCTCCTGTGTACCAGGCGAGGTAGTCAACATCTCGCAGTGTCTGGGATGGAACCCACGACCTCCTGTGTACTAGGCGAGGTAGTCAACATCTCCCAGTGTTTGGGATGGAACCCACGACCTCCTGTGTACCAGGCGAGGTAGTCAACATCTCCCAGTGTTTGGGATGGAACCCACGACCTCCTGTGTACCAGGCGAGGTAGTCAACATCTCCCAGTGTTTGGGATGGAACCCACGACCTCCTGCGTACCAGGCGAGGTAGTCAACATCTCCCAGTGTCTGGGATGGAACCCACGACCTCCTGCGTACCAGGCGAGGTAGTCAACATCTCCCAGTGTCTGGGATTGAACCCACGACCTCCTGTGTACCAGGCGAGGTAGTCAACATCTCGCAGTGTCTGGGATGGAACCCACGACCTCCTGTGTACCAGGCGAGGTAGTCAACATCTCCCAGTGTTTGGGATGGAACCCACGACCTCCTGTGTACCAGGCGAGGTAGTCAACATCTCCCAGTGTTTGGGATGGAACCCACGACCTCCTGTGTACCAGGCGAGGTAGTCAACATCTCCCAGTGTTTGGGATGGAACCCACGACCTCCTGCGTACCAGGCGAGGTAGTCAACATCTCCCAGTGTTTGGGATGGAACCCACGACCTCCTGTGTACCAGGCGAGGTAGTCAACATCTCACCGACCCTGCCCACCTACCTGGAACTCCTGAGAGAGGCCGTGGCCGTGATCGTCGGACAACCTCAGGTAGCAGGCCGGGAACCTGAGCAGGGGGTGGGGGGTGGGGGTCACGCAGCGCTGAGGTGAGCAGAACCGTGTCAAGTGGGGGGGTGGGGTGGGGGGGGTCGGTGGGGGGGGTGGTGGGTGGGGGGGAGTGGGGAGGGTGGGTGGGGGGGGTGAGGGGTGGGGGGGGTGGTGGGTGGGGGGGTGTTGGTGGGTGGGGCGGGTGGTGGGTGGGGGGGTGTTGGTGGGTGGGGGGGGGGTGGGTGGGGGGGGTGGTGGTGGGTGGGAGGGTAGTGGTGGGTGGGGGGTGTTGGTAGGTGGGGTGGTAGTGGGTGGGGGGGGGGGTGGGGGTGGTGGTGAGTGGGGGGGGGGGTGGTGGGGGGGGACCCAGAGACTACTCGCACGGAGACCCATAGACTCGCATATAGAAGGGGGAGGAGGGAGAGGGGGGAGGGAGAGGGGGGGAGGGAGAGGGGGGGAGGGAGAGGGGGGGGAGGGAGAGGGGGGGGAGGGAGAGGGGGGGAGGGAGAGGGGGGGAGGGAGAGGGGGGGGAGGGAGAGGGGGGGAGGGAGAGGGGGGGAGGGAGAGGGGGGGAGGGAGAGGGGGGGAGGGAGAGGGGGGGAGGGAGAGGGGGGGGAGGGAGAGGGGGGGAGGGAGAGGGGGGGGAGGGAGAGGGGGGGAGGGAGAGGGGGGGAGGGAGAGGGGGGGAGGGAGAGGGGGGGAGGGAGAGGGGGGGAGGGAGAGGGGGGGGAGGGAGAGGGGGGGAGGGAGAGGGGGGGAGGGAGAGGGGGGGAGGGAGAGGGGAGGGGGTCTTACTCGGCGACCAGAATCGGTGTCTTCACAAGTGGCCTGCAGAGAGACACAGAGACACAGAGACAGAGAGACACAGAGACACAGAGACACAGAGACAGACACAGAGACACAGAGACACAGAGAGACAGAGAGACAGAGAGACACAGAGACACGGAGACACAGAGACACAGAGACACAGAGACACAGAGACAGAGACACAGAGACACAGAGAGACAGAGAGACAGAGACACAGAGACACAGAGACAGAGACACAGAGAGACAGACACACAGAGACACAAAGACACAGAGAGACAGAGAGACAGAGACACAGAGACACAGAGACAGAGAGACAGAGAGACACAGAGACACAGAGACACCGAGACACAGAGAGAGACACAGAGACACAGAGACAGAGAGACACAGAGACACAGAGAAAGACACAGAGACACAGAGACAGAGAGACACAGAGACACAGAGACAGAGAGACACAGAGAGAGACACAGAGACAGAGAGACAGAGAGACAGAGACAGAGAGACAGAGACACATAGAGACACAGAGACACAGAGACACACAAAGACAGAGACACAGAGACACAGAGACAGAGACACAGAGACACAGAGACACAGGGAGACAGAGACACAGAGACACAGAGACACAGGGAGACAGAGACACAGAGATACAGAGACACAGAGACACGGAGACACAGAGACACAGACACACAAAGACAGAGACACAGAGACACAGAGACACAGGGAGACAGAGAGACAGGAAGCCAGAGAGAGACAGAGACACAGAGACACACAAAGACAGAGACACAGAGACACAGAGACACAGAGACAGAGAGACACAGAGACACAGAGACACAGAGAGACACAGAGAGAAAGAGACACACACACAGACACAGAGACACAGAGACAGAGAGACAGAGAGACACAGAGAGACACAGAGAGACAGAGACACACACACAGACACAGAGACACAGAGACACACAGAGACACAGACACAGAGACACAGAGAGAGACACAGAGAGACAGACACAGACACAGAGACACGGAGACACGGAGAGACACAGAGAGACAGAGACACAGAGAGACAGAGACAGACACAGACACAGAGACACAGAGAGACACAGAGACACAGACACAGAGACACAGAGAGAGACACAGAGAGACAGACACAGACACAGAGACACGGAGACACGGAGAGACACAGAGAGACAGAGACACAGAGAGACAGAGACAGACACAGACACAGAGACACAGAGAGACACAGAGACACAGACACAGAGACACAGAGAGAGACACAGAGAGACAGAGACAGATACAGACACAGAGAGACAGAGACACAGAGACAGGCACAGAGACACAGAGACACGGAGACACAGAGACACAGAGACACAGAGACACAGAGACACAGAGAGACATCGAGACACCGAGACACAGAGACACAGAGACACAGAGACACAGAGACACAGAGACACAGGGAGACAGAGACACCGAGACACAGAGACACGGAGACACAGAGAGACAGAGACACCGAGACACAGAGACACAGAGAGACACAGAGACACAGAGACACAGAGAGACAGAGACACAGAGACACGGAGACACAGAGACACGGAGACACAGAGAGACAGAGACACAGAGACACGGAGACACAGAGACACAGAGACACGGAGACACACAGAGACACAGAGACACCGAGACACCGAGACACAGAGAGACAGAGACACAGAGACACGGAGACACAGAGACACAGAGAGACACAGAGACACAGAGACACAGAGAGACAGAGACACAGAGACACGGAGACACAGAGACACGGAGACACAGAGAGACAGAGACACAGAGACACGGAGACACAGAGACACAGAGACACGGAGACACATAGAGACAGAGACACAGAGACACAGAGACACAGAGACACCGAGACACCGAGACACAGAGAGACAGAGACACAGAGACACGGAGACACAGAGACACGGAGACACAGAGAGACACAGAGACACAGAGACACGGAGACACGGAGACACGGAGACACAGAGACACAGAGACACAGAGACACAGAGACACGGAGACACAGAGACACGGAGACACAGAGACACAGAGACACAGAGACACAGAGAGACAGAGACACAGAGACACGGAGACACAGAGAGACAGAGACACAGAGACACAGAGACACAGAGACACAGAGACACCGAGACACAGAGAGACAGAGACACAGAGACACAGAGACACAGAGACACAGAGACACAGAGACACAGAGACACGGAGACACAGAGACACGGAGACACAGAGACACAGAGACACAGAGACAGAGAGACACAGAGACACAGAGACACAGAGACACAGAGACACCGAGACACAGAGACACAGAGAGACAGAGACACAGAGACACGGAGACACAGAGAGACAGAAACACAGAGACACAGAGACACGGAGACACGGAGACACAGAGACACAGAGAGACACAGAGACACAGAGACACAGAGAGACAGAGACACAGAGACACGGAGACACGGAGACACGGAGTCACAGAGACACAGAGACACAGAGACACAGAGACACGGAGACACAGAGACACAGAGAGACACAGAGACACAGAGACACAGAGAGACAGAGAGACAGAGACACAGAGACACGGAGACACAGAGACACAGAGAGACAGAGAGACACAGAGACACAGAGACACGGAGACACAGAGACACAGAGACACAGAGACACGGAGACACGGAGACACAGAGACACGGAGACACGGAGACACAGAGACACCGAGACACCGAGACACAGAGACACCGAGACACAGAGACACAGAGACACAGAGACACGGAGACACGGAGACACGGAGACACAGAGACACAGAGACACGGAGACACGGAGACACAGAGACACGGAGACACAGAGACACAGAGAGACAGAGACACGGAGACACGGAGACACGGAGACACGGAGACACGGAGACACAGAGAGACAGAGACACGGAGACACGGAGACACAGAGACACAGAGACACAGAGACACGGAGACACGGAGACACGGAGACACAGAGACACCGAGACACCGAGACACAGAGAGACAGAGACACAGAGACACGGAGACACAGAGACACAGAGAAACAGAGACACAGAGACACAGAGACACAGAGACACGGAGACACAGAGACACGGAGACACGGAGACACAGAGACACAGAGACACGGAGACACGGAGACACAGAGACACGGAGACACAGAGACACAGAGAGACAGAGACACGGAGACACAGAGACACGGAGACACGGAGACACGGAGACACAGAGAGACAGAGACACAGAGACACAGAGACACGGAGACACGGAGACACAGAGACACAGAGACACGGAGAGACAGAGACACAGAGACACCGAGACACCGAGACACGGAGACACAGAGACACAGAGAGACAGAGACACAGAGACACAGAGAGACAGAGACACAGAGACACGGAGACACGGAGACACAGAGAGACACAGAGACACAGAGAGACACAGAGAGACAGAGACACAGAGACACGGAGACACAGAGAGACAGAGAGACACAGAGACACAGAGAGACAGAGACACAGAGACACGGAGACACGGAGACACGGAGACACGGAGACACAGAGAGACAGAGACACAGAGACACGGAGACACAGAGACACAGAGACACAGAGACACAGAGAGACAGAGACACAGAGACACCGAGACACCGAGACACAGAGAGACAGAGACACAGAGACACGGAGACACAGAGACACAGAGACACACAGAGACACAGAGACACGGAGACACGGAGACACAGAGACACGGAGACACAGAGACACAGAGAGACAGAGACACGGAGACACGGAGACACGGAGACACGGAGACACGGAGACACAGAGAGACAGAGACACAGAGACACGGAGACACGGAGACACAGAGACACAGAGACACGGAGAGACAGAGACACCGAGACACCGAGACACAGAGACACAGAGAGACAGAGACACAGAGACACAGAGAGACACAGAGACACAGAGACACAGAGACACGGAGAGACAGAGACACAGAGAGACACAGAGACACAGAGACACGGAGACACAGAGTCACAGAGAGACACAGAGACACAGAGACACAGAGACACAGGGAGACACAGAGACACAGAGACACAGAGACACAGGGAGACACAGAGACACAGAGACACAGAGACACAGAGACACCGAGACACAGAGACACAGGGAGACACAGAGACACAGAGACACAGAGACACAGAGACACAGAGACACAGGGAGACACAGAGACACAGAGACACCGAGACACAGAGACACAGAGACACAGAGACACAGGGAGACACAGAGACACAGAGACACAGAGAGACAGAGACAGAGACACGGAGACACAGAGACACAGAGACACAGAGAGAGACACAGAGAGACAGAGACAGACACAGAGACACAGAGACACACAGAGACACAGAGACACAGACACAGAGACACAGAGAGACAGAGACAGACACAGAGAGACAGAGACACAGAGACACAGAGACACAGAGACAGAGAGACAGAGACACGGAGACACGTAGACACAGAGACACGGAGAGACAGAGACACAGAGACACCGAGACACCGAGACACCGAGACACAGAGACACAGAGACACCGAGACACGGAGACACAGAGACACGGAGAGACAGAGACACCGAGACACCGAGACACAGAGACACAGAGAGACAGAGACACAGAGACACAGAGACACGGAGACACAGAGTCACAGAGAGACACAGAGACACAGAGACACAGAGACACAGGGAGACACAGAGACACAGAGACACAGAGACACAGGGAGACACAGAGACACAGAGACACAGAGACACAGAGACACCGAGACACAGAGACACAGGGAGACACAGAGACACAGAGACACAGAGACACAGAGACACAGAGACACAGGGAGACACAGAGACACAGAGACACCGAGACACAGAGACACAGAGACACAGGGAGACACAGAGACACAGAGACACAGAGAGACAGAGACACGGAGACACAGAGACACAGAGACACAGAGACACAGAGAGAGACACAGAGAGACAGAGACAGACACAGAGACACAGAGACACACAGAGACACAGAGACACAGACACAGAGACACAGAGAGACAGAGACAGACACAGAGAGACAGAGAGACAGAGACACAGAGACACAGAGACAGAGAGACAGAGACACGGAGACACGTAGACACAGAGACACGGAGAGACAGAGACACAGAGACACCGAGACACCGAGACACCGAGACACAGAGACACAGAGACACCGAGACACGGAGACACAGAGACACGGAGAGACAGAGACACCGAGACACCGAGACACAGAGACACAGAGAGACAGAGACACAGAGACACAGAGACACAGAGACACGGAGACACAGAGTCACAGAGAGACACAGAGACACAGAGACACAGAGACACAGGGAGACACAGAGACACAGAGACACAGAGACACAGGGAGACACAGAGACACAGAGACACAGAGACACAGAGACACCGAGACACAGAGACACAGGGAGACACAGAGACACAGAGACACAGAGACACGGAGACACAGAGACACGGAGACACGGAGACACAGAGACACAGAGACACAGAGACACGGAGACACGGAGACACAGAGACACCGAGACACCGAGACACAGAGAGACAGAGACACAGAGACACGGAGACACAGAGACACAGAGAAACAGAGACACAGAGACACCGAGACACCGAGACACAGAGAGACAGAGACACAGAGACACGGAGACACAGAGACACAGAGACACACAGAGACACAGAGACACGGAGACACGGAGACACAGAGACACGGAGACACAGAGACACAGAGAGACAGAGACACGGAGACACGGAGACACGGAGACACGGAGACACAGAGAGACAGAGACACAGAGACACGGAGACACGGAGACACAGAGACACAGAGACACGGAGAGACAGAGACACCGAGACACCGAGACACAGAGACACAGAGAGACAGAGACACAGAGAGACACAGAGACACAGAGACACAGAGACACGGAGAGACAGAGACACAGAGAGACACAGAGACACAGAGACACGGAGACACAGAGTCACAGAGAGACACAGAGACACAGAGACACAGAGACACAGGGAGACACAGAGACACAGAGACACAGAGACACAGGGAGACACAGAGACACAGAGACACAGAGACACCGAGACACAGAGACACAGGGAGACACAGAGACACAGAGACACAGAGACACAGAGACACAGGGAGACACAGAGACACAGAGACACCGAGACACAGAGACACAGAGACACAGAGACACAGGGAGACACAGAGACACAGAGACACAGAGAGACAGAGACAGAGACACGGAGACACAGAGACACAGAGACACAGAGACACAGAGAGAGACACAGAGAGACAGAGACAGACACAGAGACACAGAGACACACAGAGACACAGAGACACAGACACAGAGACACAGAGAGACAGAGACAGACACAGAGAGACAGAGACACAGAGACACAGAGACACAGAGACAGAGAGACAGAGACACGGAGACACGTAGACACAGAGACACGGAGAGACAGAGACACAGAGACACCGAGACACCGAGACACCGAGACACAGAGACACAGAGACACCGAGACACGGAGACACAGAGACACGGAGAGACAGAGACACCGAGACACCGAGACACAGAGACACAGAGAGACAGAGACACAGAGACACAGAGACACGGAGACACAGAGTCACAGAGAGACACAGAGACACAGAGACACAGAGACACAGGGAGACACAGAGACACAGAGACACAGAGACACAGGGAGACACAGAGACACAGAGACACAGAGACACAGAGACACCGAGACACAGAGACACAGGGAGACACAGAGACACAGAGACACAGAGACACAGAGACACAGAGACACAGGGAGACACAGAGACACAGAGACACCGAGACACAGAGACACAGAGACACAGAGACACAGGGAGACACAGAGACACAGAGACACAGAGAGACAGAGACAGAGACACGGAGACACAGAGACACAGAGACACAGAGAGAGACACAGAGAGACAGAGACAGACACAGAGACACAGAGACACACAGAGACACAGAGACACAGACACAGAGACACAGAGAGACAGAGACAGACACAGAGAGACAGAGAGACAGAGACACAGAGACACAGAGACAGAGAGACAGAGACACGGAGACACGTAGACACAGAGACACGGAGAGACAGAGACACAGAGACACCGAGACACCGAGACACCGAGACACAGAGACACAGAGACACCGAGACACGGAGACACAGAGACACGGAGAGACAGAGACACCGAGACACCGAGACACAGAGACACAGAGAGACAGAGACACAGAGACACAGAGACACAGAGACACGGAGACACAGAGTCACAGAGAGACACAGAGACACAGAGACACAGAGACACAGGGAGACACAGAGACACAGAGACACAGAGACACAGGGAGACACAGAGACACAGAGACACAGAGACACCGAGACACAGAGACACAGGGAGACACAGAGACACAGAGACACAGAGACACGGAGACACAGAGACACGGAGACACGGAGACACAGAGACACAGAGACACAGAGACACGGAGACACGGAGACACAGAGACACGGAGACACAGAGACACAGAGAGACAGAGACACGGAGACACAGAGACACGGAGACACGGAGACACGGAGACACAGAGAGACAGAGACACAGAGACACGGAGACACAGAGACACAGAGACACAGAGACACAGAGACACAGAGACACGGAGACACGGAGACACGGAGACACGGAGACACAGAGACACCGAGACACCGAGACACAGAGAGACAGAGACACAGAGACACGGAGACACAGAGACACAGAGAAACAGAGACACAGAGACACAGAGACACAGAGACACGGAGACACAGAGACACGGAGACACGGAGACACAGAGACACGGAGACACGGAGACACGGAGACACAGAGACACGGAGACACAGAGACACAGAGAGACAGAGACACGGAGACACGGAGACACGGAGACACGGAGACACAGAGAGACAGAGACACAGAGACACAGAGACACGGAGACACGGAGACACAGAGACACAGAGACACGGAGAGACAGAGAGACACAGAGACACCGAGACACCGAGACACAGAGACACGGAGACACGGAGACACGTAGACACAGAGACACGGAGAGACAGAGACACAGAGACACCGAGACACCGAGACACGGAGACACAGAGACACAGAGAGACAGAGACACAGAGACACAGAGAGACAGAGACACAGAGACACGGAGACACGGAGACACAGAGAGACACAGAGACACAGAGAGACACAGAGAGACAGAGACACAGAGACACGGAGACACAGAGAGACAGAGAGACACAGAGACACAGAGAGACAGAGACACAGAGACACGGAGACACGGAGACACGGAGACACAGAGAGACAGAGACACAGAGACACGGAGACACAGAGACACAGAGACACAGAGACACAGAGAGACAGAGACACAGAGACACCGAGACACCGAGACACAGAGAGACAGAGACACAGAGACACGGAGACACAGAGACACAGAGACACACAGAGACACAGAGACACGGAGACACGGAGACACAGAGACACGGAGACACAGAGACACAGAGAGACAGAGACACGGAGACACGGAGACACGGAGACACGGAGACACAGAGAGACAGAGACACAGAGACACGGAGACACGGAGACACAGAGACACAGAGACACGGAGAGACAGAGACACCGAGACACCGAGACACAGAGACACAGAGAGACAGAGACACAGAGACACAGAGAGACACAGAGACACAGAGACACAGAGACACGGAGAGACAGAGACACAGAGAGACACAGAGACACAGAGACACGGAGACACAGAGTCACAGAGAGACACAGAGACACAGAGACACAGAGACACAGGGAGACACAGAGACACAGAGACACAGAGACACAGGGAGACACAGAGACACAGAGACACAGAGACACAGAGACACCGAGACACAGAGACACAGGGAGACACAGAGACACAGAGACACAGAGACACAGAGACACAGGGAGACACAGAGACACAGAGACACCGAGACACAGAGACACAGAGACACAGAGACACAGGGAGACACAGAGACACAGAGACACAGAGAGACAGAGACAGAGACACGGAGACACAGAGACACAGAGACACAGAGACACAGAGAGAGACACAGAGAGACAGAGACAGACACAGAGACACAGAGACACACAGAGACACAGAGACACAGACACAGAGACACAGAGAGACAGAGACAGACACAGAGAGACAGAGACACAGAGACACAGAGACACAGAGACAGAGAGACAGAGACACGGAGACACGTAGACACAGAGACACGGAGAGACAGAGACACAGAGACACCGAGACACCGAGACACCGAGACACAGAGACACAGAGACACCGAGACACGGAGACACAGAGACACGGAGAGACAGAGACACCGAGACACCGAGACACAGAGACACAGAGTGACAGAGACACAGAGACACAGAGACACGGAGACACAGAGTCACAGAGAGACACAGAGACACAGAGACACAGAGACACAGGGAGACACAGAGACACAGAGACACAGAGACACAGGGAGACACAGAGACACAGAGACACAGAGACACCGAGACACAGAGACACAGGGAGACACAGAGACACAGAGACACAGAGACACAGGGAGACACAGAGACACAGAGACACCGAGACACAGAGACACAGAGACACAGAGACACAGGGAGACACAGAGACACAGAGACACAGAGAGACAGAGACAGAGACACGGAGACACAGAGACACAGAGACACAGAGACACAGAGAGAGACACAGAGAGACAGAGACAGACACAGAGACACAGAGACACACAGAGACACAGAGACACAGACACAGAGACACAGAGACACAGAGAGACAGAGACAGACACAGAGAGACAGAGAGACAGAGACACAGAGACACAGAGACAGAGAGACAGAGACACGGAGACACGTAGACACAGAGACACGGAGAGACAGAGACACAGAGACACCGAGACACCGAGACACAGAGACACAGAGACACCGAGACACGGAGACACAGAGACACGGAGAGACAGAGACACCGAGACACCGAGACACAGAGACACAGAGAGACAGAGACACAGAGACACAGAGACACAGAGACACGGAGACACAGAGTCACAGAGAGACACAGAGACACAGAGACACAGAGACACAGGGAGACACAGAGACACAGAGACACAGAGACACAGGGAGACACAGAGACACAGAGACACAGAGACACAGAGACACCGAGACACAGAGACACAGGGAGACACAGAGACACAGAGACACAGAGACACAGAGACACAGGGAGACACAGAGACACAGAGACACCGAGACACAGAGACACAGAGACACAGAGACACAGGGAGACACAGAGACACAGAGACACAGAGAGACAGAGACAGAGACACGGAGACACAGAGACACAGAGACACAGAGACACAGAGACACAGAGAGACAGAGACAGAGACACGGAGACACGTAGACACAGAGACACGGAGAGACAGAGACACAGAGACACAGAGACACAGAGACACAGGGAGACACAGAGACACAGAGACACAGAGAGACAGAGACAGAGACACGGAGACACAGAGACACAGAGACACAGAGACACAGAGAGACAGAGACAGAGACACGGAGACACGTAGACACAGAGACACAGAGACACAGAGACACAGAGACACGTAGACACAGAGACACAGAGACACAGAGACACAGAGACACAGAGACAGAGAGACAGAGACACAGAGACACGGAGACACGGAGACAGAGAGACAGAGACAGAGACACAGAGACACAGAGACACAGAGACAGACACAGAGACACAGAGACACAGAGACACAGAGACACAGAGACAGAGACACAGAGACACAGAGACACGGAGACACGGAGACACGGAGACAGAGAGACAGAGACAGAGACACAGAGACACACAGACACAGACACACAGAGAGACACAGAGACAGAGACACGACCGTTGGTTAGAGGGCTGAAGAGGCGACCATCACCACGGCGTGTGTGCGTGCAGGGACGACGTTTCGGGACATGGGCCTTCTCCATGGCACGGGGAGGGGTTGAGGAACACGTTGGGTTTCGAGCGGTGACGTTGATGGTGATGATGGTGATGATGGTGGTGATGGTGGTGATGGTGATGGTGGTGATGGTGGTGGTGGTGATGGTGGTGATGGTGGTGGTGGTGATGGTGGTGATGGTGGTGGTGGTGATGGTGGTGATGGTGGTGATGGTGGTGGTGGTGATGGTGGTGATGGTGGTGGTGGTGATGGTGGTGATGGTGGTGATGGTGGTGGTGGTGATGGTGGTGATGGTGGTGGTGGTGATGGTGGTGATGGTGGTGATGGTGGTGGTGGTGATGGTGGTGATGGTGGTGGTGGTGATGGTGGTGATGGTGGTGATGGTGGTGGTGGTGATGGTGGTGATGGTGGTGGTGGTGATGGTGGTGATGGTGGTGATGGTGGTGGTGGTGATGGTGGTGATGGTGGTGGTGGTGATGGTGGTGATGGTGGTGATGGTGGTGGTGGTGATGGTGGTGATGGTGGTGGTGGTGATGGTGGTGATGGTGGTGATGGTGGTGGTGGTGATGGTGGTGATGGTGGTGGTGGTGATGGTGGTGATGGTGGTGATGGTGGTGGTGGTGATGGTGGTGATGGTGGTGGTGGTGATGGTGGTGATGGTGGTGATGGTGGTGGTGGTGATGGTGGTGATGGTGGTGGTGGTGATGGTGGTGATGGTGGTGGTGGTGATGGTGGTGATGGTGGTGATGGTGGTGGTGGTGATGGTGGTGATGGTGGTGGTGGTGATGGTGGTGATGGTGGTGATGGTGGTGGTGGTGATGGTGGTGATGGTGGTGGTGGTGATGGTGGTGATGGTGGTGATGGTGGTGGTGGTGATGGTGGTGATGGTGGTGGTGGTGATGGTGGTGATGGTGGTGATGGTGGTGGTGGTGATGGTGGTGATGGTGGTGGTGGTGATGGTGGTGATGGTGGTGATGGTGGTGGTGGTGATGGTGGTGATGGTGGTGGTGGTGATGGTGGTGATGGTGGTGATGGTGGTGGTGGTGATGGTGGTGATGGTGGTGGTGGTGATGGTGGTGATGGTGGTGATGGTGGTGGTGACGTTGATGGTGGTGATGGTGGTGATGGTGGTGATGGTGGTGGTGGTGATGATGATGGTGGTGATGGTGGTGATGGTGGTGATGGTGATGGTGGTGATGGTGGTGATGATCATGGTGGTGATGGTGGTGATGATGGTGGTGGTGATGGTGGTGATGGTGATGGTGGTGATGGTGGTGATGGTGGTGATGGTGATGGTGGTGATGGTGGTGATGGTGATGGTGGTGATGGTGGTGATGGTGGTGATGGTGATGGTGGTGATGGTGGTGATGGTGATGGTGGTGATGGTGGTGATGGTGGTGATGGTGATGGTGGTGATGGTGGTGATGGTGGTGATGGTGATGGTGGTGATGGTGGTGATGGTGGTGATGGTGATGGTGGTGATGGTGGTGATGGTGATGGTGGTGATGGTGGTGATGGTGATGGTGGTGATGGTGGTGATGGTGGTGATGGTGATGGTGGTGATGGTGGTGATGGTGATGGTGGTGATGGTGGTGATGGTGGTGATGGTGATGGTGGTGATGGTGGTGATGGTGGTGATGGTGATGGTGGTGATGGTGGTGATGGTGGTGATGGTGATGGTGGTGATGGTGGTGATGGTGATGGTGGTGATGGTGGTGATGGTGGTGATGGTGGTGATGATCATGGTGGTGATGGTGGTGATGATGGTGGTGGTGGTGGTGATGGTGGTGATGGTGATGGTGGTGATGGTGGTGATGGTGGTGATGGTGATGGTGGTGATGGTGGTGATGGTGGTGGTGACGTTGATGGTGGTGATGGTGGTGATGGTGGTGATGGTGGTGGTGGTGATGGTGGTGATGGTGATGGTGGTGATGGTGGTGATGGTGATGGTGGTGATGGTGGTGATGGTGGTGATGGTGATGGTGGTGATGGTGGTGATGGTGATGGTGGTGATGGTGGTGATGGTGATGGTGGTGATGGTGGTGATGGTGGTGGTGGTGATGGTGGTGATGGTGGTGATGGTGATGGTGGTGATGGTGGTGATGGTGATGGTGGTGATGGTGGTGATGGTGATGGTGGTGATGGTGGTGATGGTGGTGATGGTGATGGTGGTGATGGTGGTGATGGTGATGGTGGTGATGGTGGTGATGGTGGTGATGGTGATGGTGGTGATGGTGGTGATGGTGGTGATGGTGATGGTGGTGATGGTGGTGATGGTGGTGATGGTGATGGTGGTGATGGTGGTGATGGTGATGGTGGTGATGGTGGTGATGGTGGTGATGGTGGTGATGGTGGTGATGATCATGGTGGTGATGGTGGTGATGATGGTGGTGGTGGTGGTGATGGTGGTGATGGTGATGGTGGTGATGGTGGTGATGGTGGTGATGGTGATGGTGGTGATGGTGGTGATGGTGGTGATGGTGATGGTGGTGATGGTGGTGGTGATGGTGATGGTGGTGATGGTGATGGTGGTGATGGTGATGGTGATGATGGTGGTGGTGATGGTGATGGTGGTGATGGTGGTGATGGTGGTGATGGTGATGGTGGTGATGGTGGTGATGGTGGTGATGGTGATGGTGGTGATGGTGGTGATGGTGATGGTGGTGATGGTGGTGATGGTGATGGTGGTGATGGTGGTGATGGTGATGGTGGTGATGGTGGTGATGGTGATGGTGGTGATGGTGGTGATGGTGGTGATGGTGATGGTGGTGATGGTGGTGATGGTGATGGTGGTGATGGTGGTGATGGTGGTGATGGTGATGGTGGTGATGGTGATGGTGGTGATGGTGATGGTGGTGATGGTGATGGTGGTGATGGTGGTGATGGTGATGGTGGTGATGGTGGTGATGGCGATGGTGGTGATGGTGATGGTGGTGATGATGGTGGTGGTGGTGATGGTGATGGTGGTGATGGTGGTGATGGTGATGGTGGTGATGGTGATGGTGGTGATGGTGATGGTGGTGATGGTGGTGATGGTGATGGTGGTGATGGTGGTGATGGTGATGGTGGTGATGGTGGTGATGATGGTGATGGTGATGATGGTGGTGATGGTGGTGATGGTGGTGATGGTGGTGATGATGATGGTGATGATGGTGGTGATGATGATGGTGGTGATGGTGGTGATGGTCATGGTGGTGATGGTGGTGGTGATGATGATGGTGATGATGGTGGTGATGATGATGGTGGTGATGGTGGTGATGGTGGTGATGGTCATGGTGGTGATGGTGGTGATGATGATGGTGATGATGGTGGCGATGATGATGGTGGTGATGGTGATGGTGGTGATGGTGGTGATGGTGGTGATGGTGATGGTGGTGGTGATGGTGGTGATGGTGATGGTGGTGATGGTGGTGATGGTGATGGTGGTGATGATGATGGTGGTGATGGTGGTGATGGTGATGGTGGTGATGGTGGTGATGGTGATGGTGGTGATGGTGGTGATGGTGATGGTGGTGATGGTGGTGATGGTGATGGTGGTGATGGTGATGGTGGTGATGGTGGTGATGGTGGTGGTGGTGATGGTGATGGTGGTGATGGTGGTGGTGGTGGTGATGGTGGTGATGATGATGGTGATGGTGGTGATGGTGGTGATGGTGGTGATGGTGGTGATGATGATGGTGATGATGATGGTGGTGATGGTGGTGATGGTGGTGGTGGTGATGGTGGTGATGATGATGGTGGTGATGGTGGTGATGGTGGTGGTGGTGATGATGGTGTTAATGATGATGGTGATGATGGTGGTGATGGTGATAGTGGTGATGGTGGTGGTGGTGGTGATGATGATGGTGGTGATGATGATGATGGTGGTGAAGGTGATGATGATGGTGATGATGGTGGTGGTGATGGTGGTGATGGTGTTAATGATGATGGTGATGATGGTGGTGATGATGATGGTAATGATGATGGTGGTGGTGATGGTGGTGGTGGTGGTGAAGGTGGTGGTGATGATGATGGTGGTGGTGGTGGTGATGGTGGTGATGATGGTGATGATGGTGGTGGTGATGATGGTGATGATGGTGGTGGTGATGGTGGTGGTGGTGGTGGTGAAGGTGGTGGTGATGATGATGGTGGTGGTGATGATGATGATGATGATGGTGGTGGTGAAGGTGGTGATGATGGTGGTGATGATGATGGTGGTGGTGATGATGATGATGGCGATGATGGTGGTGGTGATGATGATGGTGATGATGGTGGTGGTGATGGTGGTGAAGATGGTGGTGATGATGGTGATGATGATGATGGTAGCGATGATGGTGATGATGGTGATGATGATGATGGTAGCGATGATGGCGATGATGGTGATGATGATGATGATGGCGATGATGGTGATGATGATGGTAGCGATGATGGTGGTGATGGTAGTAATGATGGTAGTAATGATGGCGATGATGGTGGTGATGATGATGATGGTGATGATGGTGATGATGATGGTAGCGATGATGATGGTGATGATGATGATGGTGGTGATGATGGTGGTAATGATGGTGATGATAGTAATGATGATGGTGATGATGATGATGGTGATGATGATGGTGATGATAGTAATGATGATGGTAGTAATAATGATGATGGTGATGATGATGGTGACGATGATGGTGATGATGGTGATGATGATGGTGATGATGGTGATGATGGTAGCGATGATGATGGTGATGATGGTGATGATGATGGTGACGATGATGGTGATGATGGTGATGATGATGGTGATGATGGTGATGATGGTAGCGATGATGATGGTGATGATGATGGTGATGATGGTGATGATGATGATGGTAGTGATGATGATGGTGATGATGATGGTGATGATGGTAGCGATGATGATGGTGATCATGATGGTGATGATGATGGTGATGGTAGCGATGATGATGGTGATCATGATGGTGATGATGATGGTGATGGTAGCGATGATGATGGTGATCATGATGGTGATGATGATGGTGATGGTAGCGATGATGATGGTGATCATGATGGTGATGATGGTGATGATGGTAACGATGATGATGGTGATCATGATGGTGATGATGATGGTGATGGTAGCGATGATGATGGTGATCATGATGGTGATGATGATGGTGATGGTAGCGATGATGATGGTGATCATGATGGTGATGATGGTGATGATGGTAACGATGATGAAGATGGTGATGGTAGTAATGATGGTAGTAATGATGGCGATGATGATGATGGCGATGATGATGGTGATGACATCACCATTGCTTCACGTCTGCTGTCACCTTCCTTGCCTCCTCTTTCTTAGGCGGCCTAACCACCACCACCACCAACAACAACAACAGTCAACAACAGCCAACAACAACAGTCAACCCCCCCCCGACCCACAACAACAACAGCACAACACCCACACGAGTGGACATCTGATAATTGTTTTTTTACCCTTCTCTCTGGCAACAAAACTGACACCTTTTTATATTTTTACTGGCAAATGAGGTTCCCATAGTGTAGATGCTTCACCCGAGCTCTCATACTCTGATGGTGCGTTGTCGTTGAGTTGTGCGCCTTTTGGCGTCATCTGGTCCAACACCATGTGAGACTAGGCTCTAAGGAAAGCTGTCTCGGGTGTGGACCAATCAACTTCAAGGACAGTGCATACATGATCAGAGTTATGTTTTTTGTTTGCATTACGGCTGCAGGTATTGTGGTCTATGCAAACATGACTCCTTGTAAAAGAGGTGTCAGTTTTGTTGCCAGATAGAAGGGTAAAAAAAACAATTATCATATTTTTACTGGCAAATGAGGTTCCCATAGAGTGGACATCTGTTTGGGTGTATTAAAGCATGATAAAAAAAACAATTTTATGATGTTTTATTTTTATTTTAATAAAATAATTATTTCGTCACGTTTCATTTTATTCTGCTAAAATACATATTTTATCATGCTTTATTTTTATCGTACAAAAATAATCCTTTTATGATGTTTCATTTTTATTACTTTATTATTTCCCTTCTACGTGACTTTACCGAAAGAACCAAGAAGATGAATCTTTGTGGTCACCTTTTCTTGCAGAAGAGGCACATCGCGCCCAGCGTCAGCGCCAGGGCTGCGGGCAGCAGCAGGACCAGGAGGACAGGTTCGATGCCGAGCCCTGTGCACTCACACACATGTACACACACACACACACGTACACACACACACATGTACACACACACACACACGTATACACACATGTACACACACACACGTACACACAGCAGGAGGACCAGGAGGACAGGTTCGATACCGAGCCCTGTGCACTCACACACATGTACACACAACAACCGCCATTCGCCACTAAGTGGCGGTGACGTCACCACGACGCTTGTGCCAGGCCATGTGCACCTTGAGGCCACGTGAAGTGTCGAACGCCCGCTGGCAGGAGGTCACGGGGCAGACCCAGGTGCCACGGGTCGACTGACCGAGATGACCGAGATGACTGGCTGATGCACCACCTGTGCCCCCTACTGTGCCAACTTGCCGTGCTTTAGCCACCCGGCGCTCCGCTCGTTGTTGTGAGCGTCGCTCCTCCGCCCTCCGTTGTTGTTGGAGGGCGACTGCCTCCAACTGCCCAGTAGCGTCCTTCACGAGCCTCCTCCACTGAGGCCGATCTTGACACCGCTGGTACCAGTCATCGGCAAGTCCACTCAGCTCCACGTCCTCCTGTACCACATCACTCCATCTCTTCTCTAGCCCGTGCCGCGCCCGTTTAGCCCTCTCGATCCGGCCGAACAAAAGCTGTTTAGGCATGCGGTGGCTGGGCATGCGGGCTACATGACCCAGCCAACGCAGCCTTGCCTGCCGGAGGAGCTCACTGATGGGACTTTGCCCAGATCTTTCAAGGACTTGTGAGCTCCTCACACAATCCAGCCTGGTCAAACCCAGGATGGATCGTAGGCAGGCCAGCCTAAATGTTTCCAACCGGCGAAGATGCTCCACTAGGGGGGTCCACGTTTCGCAAGCGTAGAGAAGGGAGGGAATGACCGTGGCCGAGAAGACATGAAGCTTCGTGCGGAGCGACAGACCAGGTAGCTTCCACACAGCGTTACGCAACCGATGAAAAGATATTGCCGCTCGACTGATTCGGAGTGAGACCTCTGCTGATAAACTGGAGCTGGTCATGAGCACACTGCCCAGGTATGGGAAACTCTCTACTCTCTCCACAACTGCCCCATCACCGATTGGGAGTTGTGGGGGCGGAGTGCCCGATGGTACAAAATACCCAGGCAGGTGCTTAGTTTTGGTGGGGCTGATGGTAAGGCCCCACCTCTTAGTGGCACACTCCAGCCTCAGCAGCAGCGTCTCCAACTCCTCTTCTGAATGAGCAGCTATTACCAAATCATCGGCATACATAACGTGGTTGACCAATAGGGAGCCATCCCTTGATCGCACCCGGGCGTCGATCAGCCTCCCATTATATCTGTACCAAATGGTAATTCCCCCGGTACAGCTATTGAAGGCTTCACGAACTACGCAGTCGAAATAGATGTTAAATAATGTGGGAGCCAGAGGACATCCCTGTCGCACCCCAAGGTGTACAGGGAAAGGCTCCGACTCCCGGCCACGTAGTTTTACCCGGGCCCGCTCACCATCATGAAGGTCCTTAATGATCGTGAGCAGAGGGTCAGGGACTCCGAAAGCACGAAGAACAACCCAGAGCCCAGTCCTACTGATGGTATCATAGGCCTTGACCAGGTCAATAAAGCAGAGATGTAGGTCTTTTTGGAATTCCCTACACCTCTGCTGTAGCAGACGGACAGAAAATATGGCATCTGTGCAGGACCGCCCTTTCCTGAAACCACATTGGGGCTCCGCAAGCCTCTCCTCAGCATGCCTAGCAAGGCGATGTTGAATAATCCTTGCCAGGACCTTACCCGGCACACTGAGGAGTGAGATGCCCCTGTAGTTGTTACAGTCTGTGCGGTCCCCCTTCTTAAAGAGGGGGACCACCAGGGCATCCTTCCAGTCCTGCGGAACCCGTCCAGTGGTCCAGACTGTTGTTATGATGTCATATAGGGCAGTCTGTGCACAAACGCCACCCTCCCTCAGCATTTCGCCTGGGAGATCATCTCTGCCCGGTGCCTTCCCTGGTCTCAGACTCCGGATCGCCCTCAGTACTTCCTCAACAGCCGGTACCTCAGCCAGCCACTCACAGGGGGTGACCTCTTCCAATATTTGAGGCACCGCAGCCTCAGCAGGGTTATCCCCACTTTGTGCCATGATGTTTTCCTGGCTGAGAGATTTTCCCTCCCCCAGGACCTCACAGAAATGCTCAGCAAATCTGCAAACCTGTTCCTGGCGGTCGGAGATTGGATCACCGTTTTTTCCTCTAATGATGGTAATAGGTGTGGCGCTGCAGGTTACTTTTTTGATGGAGTTAAATAGTGATTTGTGATCGCGGGCCACTGAGGCAGACTCCATCTCCTCAGCAACCCGCGACCACCACCCATCCTTACAACGCCTTACGGCTCTCCGAACCTCCGAGCGAAGGCTGCGGTAAACCTCCTCATTCTCTGACGTGGGATGCTGTAGGCGATGAGAGTGGGCCTGTCGCTTTTTCTCAATTAACCTGAACACCTCCTCCGTCAGCCAGGGTTCCCGGGGAGGTCTGGACCGCGTACCCAAAGCAGCCATTGCAGCTGCATGAGTCACAGTCTTAAACCTCGCCCATTTACCCTCGACATCAGGTGGAGTGGGGGACGATGCCAACCCCAGCTGCAAGCGATGATGAAATTCTCGCTTGCAACTTTCATCAGCTAACTTAGACCAGGCCACTTTTGGTTGGAATGGGATCCTGGGTGTACACCCACCACCGGAGTGGAAGAATGGCAGGCGCATCTTACAGATGACTAGTCGATGGTCAGAGGGCAGATCAGCTCCACGGTAGGTCCTGGTGTCAAGGACATGGGCTCGCATCCGCTGGTCCGTCACTACGTAGTCCAGCAGATGTTCTTGCTTGGACCCGGCATGCATCCATGATGTTGTGTGGATGCGCCGATGCCGGAAGAGCGTGTTGGTAATTACAAGCCCATGGGCTGCACAGAAATCTAGCAGCCTCCTACCGTTGTTATTGAGCTGATCTGGCCCATGCCTTCCAATCACTCCAGACCAGGTGCCAGCATCATGACCAACTCGGGCATTGAAGTCACCCAACAAGATGACTCTGTCCCGAGTGGCCACTTTAGCCAGCACCTGTGACAGTAGGTCATAGAAAGCGTCTGACTCATCGGCTTTGCCTGCATCCCTCCACGGATGTTCGTCTTCGGTGGGGGCGTAAGTAACCACGACCACCACTCCTCGCCTCTGGTTGATGGGAAGGCGAGCCCAAAGTATCCTGGGGCTTACAGCTTCCCACACCTCACCGCCACGCTCCCACGCCCCCTTCATTCTTTTGTTCAGAAGAAGAGCCACACCCTGTTGTTTGGCAGTCTCCTGCCCCGAGTAGAGGACTGTCCACCCCTCATGGTGGCAGGAGCCAGAACCGGTCCACCGGACCTCCTGAATGCCACAGAGATCCAGGCGGTACCGGTCCAGCTCCCGACAGAGGAGTGGCAGCCTCTCCTCCGCAGTGAGCGTTCGAACATTCCACGTGGCCATCCGCAATGGTTTTTCGTTGTTTCTGGAGGAGCCCCGAGGGTTAAAATTCAATCTCCTGGCTCCGCCAAATGGGGTTTGGCCAGGAGACGTCATAAAAGCCTGACCCCCCGGGGCCTCCGGCACAAGCTTATTAATTACAGGTTTATGTTTACTTCGTAGTTTAGTGGTGGTTAATTGAAGGTGGAGGGGTTACCAGCCCCTCGCACCCGTCCAGAGCCCCCGTTTAGCCACTGTGGTGGTCACAGACGCCATGAGGGGAGAGGCCAATGGGCATTGGCCCTCCCCCCACAGCACTGCCCACGACAGTGTTGCCCGTCCGGCACCGCGAGGAGGTAGGAGGTTGTTTTGCCGCACACACACATGTACACACACACACACACGTATACACACATGTACACACACACACGTACACACAGCAGGAGGACCAGGAGGACAGGTTCGATGCCGAGCCCTGTGCACTCACACACATGTACACACACACACATGTACACACACACACATGTACACACACACACACGTATACACACATGTACACACACACACGTACACACAGCAGCAGGGCCAGGAGGACAGGTTCGATGCCGAGCCCTGTGCACTCACACACACACACACGTGTACACACACACACACACATGTACACACACATGTACACACACACACACATGTACACACACACACACATGTACACACATGTACACACACACACACATGTACACACACACACACACGTACACACATGTACACACACACACACATGTACACACACACACATGTACACACATGTACACACACACACATGTACACACACACACACATGTACACACATGTACACACACACACATGTACACACATGTACACACACACACATGTACACACATGTACACACACACACACACATGTACACACACACACACACATGTACACACATGTACACACACACACACATGTACACACACACACATGTACACACATGTACACACACACACATGTACACACATGTACACACACACACATGTACACACATGTGCACACACACACACACATGTACACACACACACACGCATGTACACACATGTACACACATGTACACACACACACATGTACACACATGTACACACACACACACACACATGTACACACACACACGCATGTACACACATGTAGAGCAGCAGGACCAGGAGGACAGGTTCGATGCCGAGCCCTGTGCACTCACACACATGTACACACACACATGTACACACACACACACACATGTACACACACACATGTACACACACACATGTACACACACACATGTACACACACACATGTACACACACACACACATACACACACACATGTACACACACACATGTACACACACACATGTACACACACACATGTACACATGTACACATGTACACACATGTACACACAGCAGCAGGGCCAGGAGGACAGGTTCAATGCCGAGCCCTGTGCACTCACACACACACACATGTACACATGTACACACACATGTACACACACACACACATGTACACATGTACACACACATGTACACACACACACACATGTACACATGTACACACACATGTACACACACACACATGTACACATGTACACACACATGTACACACACACATGTACACACACATGTACACACACACACACATGTACACACATGTACACACACCCATGTACACACACACACATGTACACACATGTACACACACACATGTACACACACGTACACACACACACACATGTACACACATGTACACACACCCATGTACACACACACACATGTACACACATGTACACACACACATGTACACACACACAGATGTACACACATGTACACACACACACATGTACACACACTCACATACATACACACACACATGTGCACACACACACATGTACACATACAGACACACATGTACACACACATGTACACACACACACACATGTACACACACATGTATATAATGTAGTGTAGTGTATAGTGTAGTATATAGTGTAGTGTATAATGTAGTGTATAGTGTATAGTGTAGTATATAGTGTAGTGTATAATGTAGTGTATAGTGTAGTGTATAGTGTAGTGTATAGTGTAGTGTATAGTAGTGTATAGTGTAGTGTATAGTGTAGTGTATAGTGTAGTGTATAGTGTAGTGTATAATGTAGTGTATAGTGTAGTGTATAATGTAGTGTATAGTGTAGTAGTGTAGTGTATAGTGTAGTGTATAATGTAGTGTATAGTGTAGTGTATAGTGTAGTGTATAGTGTAGTGTATAATGTAGTGTATAGTGTAGTGTATAATGTAGTGTATAGTGTAGTGTATAATGTAGTGTATAGTGTAGTGTATAATGTAGTGTATAGTGTATAGTGTAGTGTATAGTGTAGTGTATAATGTAGTGTATAGTGTAGTGTATAGTGTAGTGTATAGTGTAGTGTATAGTAGTGTATAGTGTAGTGTATAGTGTAGTGTATAGTGTAGTGTATAGTGTAGTGTATAATGTAGTGTATAGTGTAGTGTATAATGTAGTGTATAGTGTAGTAGTGTAGTGTATAGTGTAGTGTATAATGTAGTGTATAGTGTAGTGTATAGTGTAGTGTATAGTGTAGTGTATAGTGTAGTGTATAGTAGTGTATAGTGTAGTGTATAGTGTAGTGTATAGTGTAGTGTATAGTGTAGTGTATAATGTAGTGTATAGTGTAGTGTATAGTGTAGTGTATAGTGTAGTGTATAGTGTAGTGTATAGTAGTGTATAGTGTAGTGTATAGTGTAGTGTATAGTGTAGTATATAGTGTAGTGTATAATGTAGTGTATAGTGTAGTGTATAGTGTAGTGTATAGTGTAGTGTATAGTAGTGTATAGTGTAGTGTATAGTGTAGTGTATAGTGTAGTGTATAATGTAGTGTATAGTGTAGTGTATAATGTAGTGTATAGTGTAGTAGTGTAGTGTATAGTGTAGTGTATAATGTAGTGTATAGTGTAGTGTATAGTGTAGTGTATAGTGTAGTGTATAATGTAGTGTATAGTGTAGTGTATAATGTAGTGTATAGTGTAGTGTATAATGTAGTGTATAGTGTAGTGTATAATGTAGTGTATAGTGTATAGTGTAGTGTATAGTGTAGTGTATAATGTAGTGTATAGTGTAGTGTATAGTGTAGTGTATAGTGTAGTGTATAGTAGTGTATAGTGTAGTGTATAGTGTAGTGTATAGTGTAGTGTATAGTGTAGTGTATAATGTAGTGTATAGTGTAGTGTATAATGTAGTGTATAGTGTAGTAGTGTAGTGTATAGTGTAGTGTATAATGTAGTGTATAGTGTAGTGTATAGTGTAGTGTATAGTGTAGTGTATAGTGTAGTATATAGTGTAGTGTATAATGTAGTGTATAGTGTAGTAGTGTAGTGTATAGTGTAGTGTATAGTGTAGTGTATAGTGTAGTGTATAGTGTAGTGTATAGTGTAGTGTATAGTGTAGTGTATAGTGTAGTATATAGTGTAGTGTATAATGTAGTGTATAGTGTAGTAGTGTAGTGTATAGTGTAGTGTATAATGTAGTGTATAGTGTAGTGTATAGTGTAGTGTATAGTAGTGTATAGTGTAGTGTATAGTGTAGTGTATAGTGTAGTAGTGTAGTGTATAGTGTAGTGTATAGTAGTGTATAGTGTAGTGTATAGTGTAGTGTATAGTGTAGTGTATAGTAGTGTATAGTGTAGTGTATAGTGTAGTGTAGTGTATAGTGTAGTGTATAGTAGTGTATAGTGTAGTGTATAGTGTAGTGTATAGTAGTGTATAGTGTAGTGTATAGTGTAGTGTAGTGTATAGTGTAGCGTATAGTGTAGTGTATAATGTAGTGTATAGTGTAGTGTATAATGTAGTGTATAGTGTAATATATAATGTAGTGTATAGTAGTGTATAGTGTAGTATATAATGTAGTATATAGTGTAGTGTATAGTGTAGTATATAATGTAGTATATAGTGTAGTGTATAGTGTAGTATATAGTGTATAGTGTAGTATATAATGTAGTATATAGTGTAGTATATAATGTAGTATATAGTGTAGTGTATAGTGTAGTATATAATGTAGTGTATAGTGTAGTATATAGTGTAGTGTATAGTGTAGTATATAATGTAGTATATAGTGTAGTGTATAGTGTAGTATATAGTGTATAGTGTAGTATATAATGTAGTATATAGTGTAGTATATAATGTAGTATATAGTGTATAGTGTAGTATATAATGTAGTATATAGTGTAGTATATAATGTAGTATATAGTGTATAGTGTAGTATATAATGTAGTATATAGTGTAGTATATAATGTAGTATATAGTGTATAGTGTAGTGTATAGTGTAGTGTATAATGTAGTGTATAGTGTAGTATATAATGTAGTGTATAGTGTAGTGTATAGTGTAGTATATAATGTAGTGTATAGTAGTGTATAGTGTAGTATAGTAGTGTAGTGTATGTGGCATCTGAACGCGCCGCCGCGATTACGACCACCGCATTTCGCCCGTTGATGCCCGAGCGAGCGGCCACCACAACCACCACAACCACCACAACCACCACAACCACCACAACCACAACCACCACAACCACAACAACCACAACCACCACAACCACAACAACCACAACAACCACCACAACAACCACAACCACCACAACCACCACAACCACCACAACCACAACCACCACAACCACAACAACCACAACAACCACAACCACCACAACCACCACAACCACAACAACAACCATCGCCGTTCACCACTACAGCCAGCGGACCCACCGGTCGTTTGCACTCCGGACTTTTGGGCCCAGCCGATAACCAGCTCCATGCAAATGAGCGAAACCGACACGAAATCCATCACCCGCCTCAGCCCCCTACTCCCTCCCCCAGGTAGCCTCTAGCAGGGCTGTAGGGGCAAGTGCTGTTAGTAGCAAGCAGTAGTTCCTATAGACACAGAGATAAAGGTGCCCCGTGTAGCCTCTAGCAGGGCTGTAGGGGCAAGTGCTGTTAGTAGCAAGCAGTAGTTCCTATAGACACACAGATAAAGGTGCCCCGTGTAGCCTCTAGCAGGGGCAAGTGCTGTTAGTAGCAGCAGCAGTGCCTATAGACACAGAGATAAAGGTGCCCCGTGTAGCCTCTAGCAGGGGCAAGTGCTGTTAGTAGCAGCAGCAGTGTCTATAGACACAGAGATAAAGGTGCCCCAGGTAGCCTCTAGCAGGGGCAAGTGCTGTTAGTAGCAGCAGCAGTGTCTATAGACACAGAGATAAAGGTGCCCCGTGTAGCCTCTAGCAGGGGCAAGTGCTGTTAGTAGCAGCAGCAGTGCCTATAGACACAGAGATAAAGGTGCCCCCGTGTAGCCTCTAGCAGGGCTGTAGGGGCAAGTGCTGTTAGTAGCAGCAGCAGTGTCTATAGACACAGACAAAGGTGCCCCGTGTAGCCTCTAGCAGGGCTGTAGGGGCAAGTGCTGTTAGTAGCAGCAGTAGTTCCTATAGACACACAGATAAAGGTGCCCCCGTGTAGCCTCTAGCAGGGCTGTAGGGGCAAGTGCTGTTAGTAGCAGCAGTGTCTATAGACACACACACAGCCAAAGGTGCCCCGTGTAGCCTCTAGCAGGGGCAAGTGCTGTTAGTAGCAGCAGCTGTGTCTATAGACACAGAGATAAAGGTGCCCCGTGTAGCCTCTAGCAGGGCTGTAGGGGCAAGTGCTGTTAGTAGCAAGCAGTAGTTCCTATAGACACACAGATAAAGGTGCCCCGTGTAGCCTCTAGCAGGGCTGTAGGGGCAAGTGCTGTTAGTAGCAAGCAGTAGTTCCTATAGACACACAGATAAAGGTGCCCCGTGTAGCCTCTAGCAGGGCTGTAGGGGCAAGTGCTGTTAGTAGCAAGCAGTAGTTCCTATAGACACACAGATAAAGGTCCCCCAGGTAGCCTCTAGCAGGGCTGTAGGGGCAAGTGCTGTTAGTAGCAGCAGCAGTGCCTATAGACACACAGATAAAGGTCCCCCAGGTAGCCTCTAGCAGGGGCAAGTGCTGTTAGTAGCAAGCAGTAGTTCCTATAGACACACAGATAAAGGTCCCCCAGGTAGCCTCTAGCAGGGGCAAGTGCTGTTAGTAGCAAGCAGTAGTTCCTATAGACACACAGAGATAAAGGTCCCCCAGGTAGCCTCTAGCAGGGCTGTAGGGGCAAGTGCTGTTAGTAGCAAGCAGTAGTTCCTATAGACACACAGATAAAGGTCCCCCAGGTAGCCTCTAGCAGGGCTGTAGGGGCAAGTGCTGTTAGTAGCAAGCAGTAGTTCCTATAGACACACAGATAAAGGTCCCCCAGGTAGCCTCTAGCAGGGCTGTAGGGGCAAGTGCTGTTAGTAGCAGCAGCAGCAGTGCCTATAGACACACAGATAAAGGTGCCCCGTGTAGCCTCTAGCAGGGGCAAGTGCTGTTAGTAGCAGCAGCAGTGCCTATAGACACACAGACAAAGGTGCCCCGTGTAGCCTCTAGCAGGGTTGTAGGGGCAAGTGCTGTTAGTAGCAAGCAGTAGTTCCTATAGACACACAGATAAAGGTCCCCCAGGTAGCCTCTAGCAGGGCTGTAGGGGCAAGTGCTGTTAGTAGCAGCAGCAGTGCCTATAGACACACAGATAAAGGTGCCCCGTGTAGCCTCTAGCAGGGGCAAGTGCTGTTAGTAGCAAGCAGTAGTTCCTATAGACACAGAGATAAAGGTCCCCCGTGTAGCCTCTAGCAGGGCTGTAGGGGCAAGTGCTGTTAGTAGCAGCAGCAGTGTCTATAGACACACAGACAAAGGTGCCCCGTGTAGCCTCTAGCAGGGCTGTAGGGGCAAGTGCTGTTAGTAGCAAGCAGTAGTTCCTATAGACACACATATAAAGGTGCCCCGTGTAGCCTCTAGCAGGGCTGTAGGGGCAAGTGCGGTTAGTAGCAGCAGCAGTGCCTATAGACACACAGATAAAGGTGCCCCGTGTAGCCTCTAGCAGGGGCAAGTGCTGTTAGTAGCAGCAGCAGTGTCTATAGACACACATATAAAGGTGTCCCGTGTAGGCTCTAGCAGGGCTGTAGGGGCAAGTGCTGTTAGTAGCAGCAGCAGTGCCTATAGACACACAGATAAAGGTGCCCCGTGTAGCCTCTATCAGGGCTGTAGGGGCAAGTGCTGTTAGTAGCAAGCAGTAGTTCCTATAGACACAGAGATAAAGGTGCCCCGTGTAGCCTTGACAGACTTTAGGGGCAAGTGCTGTTAGCGAGTAGCAGCACCTATGAAGGTAATGGTGGCACACGAGGGGGTGGGTGGCCAGCACCACCACGCCCGGCCGCCTTTGTCTCTCCCACAGTGATGTTCAGCAATCACAACAACCGACATTCACGAAGTAGCGATGACGTCACACGGACACGTGTACACACACACAGACACACACATACACGTACACGCACATACACACATACACACAGAGACACACATACACACACAGACACACATACACACACAGACACACATACACACACAGACACGTACACGCACAGACACGAGTTACACACAGACACACAAACATACAGACACACATACACACACAGACATGTACACACACAGACACACATACACACACAGACACATATACACACACAGACACGTACACACAGACACACAAACACACACAGACACATATACAGACACAGACACGTACACACAGACACACATACACACACAGACACACATACACACACAGACACACATACACACACAGACACGTACACGCACAGACACGAGTTACACACAGACACACAAACATACAGACACACATACACACACAGACATGTACACACACAGACACACATACACACACAGACACATATACACACACAGACACGTACACACAGACACACAAACACACACAGACACATATACAGACACAGACACGTACACACAGACACACATACACACACAGACACACATACACACACAGACACACATACACACACAGACACGTACACGCACAGACACGAGTTACACACAGACACACAAACATACAGACACACATACACACACAGACATGTACACACACAGACACACATACACACACAGACACATATACACACACAGACACGTACACACAGACACACAAACACACACAGACACATATACAGACACAGACACGTACACACAGACACACATACACACACAGACACACATACACACACAGACACACATACACACAGACACGTACACACACAGACACACATACACACACAGACACACATACACACAGACACATATACACACAGAGACACGTGTACACACAGACACTCGTACACAAACACACAGACACGTGTACACACACACACACACGCGTATACACACACACACACACGTATACACACACACACACGTGTACACACACAACAACAACCGCCATTCGCCACTAAGTGGCGGTGACGTCACCACGACGCTTGTGCCAGGCCAAGTGCACCTTGAGGCTGCCACGTGAAGTGTCGAACGCCCGCTGGCAGGAGGTCACAGGGCAACACACACTCACACACGTACACACACTCACACACACACGTATACACACACACACACACACGTACACACACTCACACACGTACACACACTCACACACACACGTACACACACTCACACACGTACACACACTCACACACACACGTACACACACTCACACACACACGTATACACACACACACACGTACACACACTCACACACACACGTACACACACTCACACACACACGTATACACACTCACACACACACACACACTCACACACACACGTACACACACTCACACACGTACACACACTCACACACACACGTATACACACACACACACACACGTACACACACTCACACACGTACACACACTCACACACACACGTACACACACTCACACACACACGTATACACACACACACACACACGTACACACACTCACACACACACGTACACACACTCACACACACACGTATACACACACACACACGTACACACACTCACACACACACGTACACACACTCACACACACACGTATACACACTCACACACACACACACACTCACACACACACGTACACACACTCACACACGTACACACACTCACACACACACGTATACACACACACACACACACGTATACACACTCACACACACACACACACTCACACACACACGTATACACACACACACACGTACACACACTCACACACACACGTATACACACACACACACACACGTACACACACTCACACACGTACACACACTCACACACACACGTACACACACTCACACACGTACACACACTCACACACACACGTACACACACTCACACACACACGTATACACACACACACACGTACACACACTCACACACACACGTACACACACTCACACACACACGTATACACACACACACACGTACACACACTCACACACACACGTATACACACACACACACGTACACACACTCACACACACACGTATACACACACTCACACACGTATACACACACACACACGTACACACACTCACACACACACGTACACACACTCACACACACACGTATACACACTCACACACACACACACACACACGTACACACACTCACACACACACGTATACACACACACACGTACACACACTCACACACACACGTATACACACACACACACGTACACACACTCACACACACACGTACACACACTCACACACGTACACACACTCACACACACACGTATACACACTCACACACGTACACACACTCACACACACACGTATACACACACACACACGTACACACACTCACACACACACGTACACACACTCACACACGTACACACACTCACACACACACGTACACACACACACACACGTACACACACTCACACACACACGTATACACACACACACACACGTACACACACTCACACACACACGTATACACACTCACACACACACGTATACACACACACACACGTACACACACTCACACACACACGTATACACACACACACGTACACACACTCACACACACACGTACACACACTCACACACACACGTATACACACACTCACACACACACGTATACACACACGTACACACACTCACACACAGACAGACAGATACTACAGTACCAGTACTCACCATCTCGGAGTCCCGCTCCTAAGACCATGGGTGGGTGGGTTCGTGGTGTTCGATGGTGATGGGGGAGTCGAGAGGAGAGTGGTGGGACAGAGGTTGATCCTAAGACGAGAACAGAGAGACTGAGGTTGATCCTAAGACGAGAACAGAGGGACTGAGGTTGATCCTAAGACGACAGCACAGAGACAGAGGTTGATCCTAAGACGAGAACAGAGAGACTGAGGTTGATCCTAAGACGAGAACAGAGGGACTGAACTTGATCCTAAGACGACAGCACAGAGACTGAGGTTGATCCTAAGACGAGAACAGAGAGACTGAGGTTGATCCTAAGACGAGAACAGAGGGACTGAGGTTGATCCTAAGACGAGAACAGAGGGACTGAGGTTGATCCTAAGACGAGAACAGAGAGACTGAGGTTGATCCTAAGACGAGAACAGAGAGACTGAGGTTGATCCTAAGACGAGAACAGAGGGACTGAGGTTGATCCTAAGACGAGAACAGAGGGACTGAGGTTGATCCTAAGACGAGAACAGAGAGACTGAGGTTGATCCTAAGACGAGAACAGAGAGACTGAGGTTGATCCTAAGACGAGAACAGAGGGACTGAGGTTGATCCTAAGACGAGAACAGAGGGACTGAGGTTGATCCTAAGACGAGAACAGAGAGACTGAGGTTGATCCTAAGACGAGAACAGAGGGACTGAGGTTGATCCTAAGACGAGAACAGAGGGACAGAGGTTGATCCTAAGACGAGAACAGAGGGACTGAGGTTGATCCTAAGACGAGAACAGAGGGACTGAGGTTGATCCTAAGACGAGAACAGAGACAGAGGTTGATCCTAAGACGAGAACAGAGGGACTGAGGTTGATCCTAAGACGAGAACAGAGAGACTGAGGTTGATCCTAAGACGAGAACAGAGACAGAGGTTGATCCTAAGACGAGAACAGAGAGACTGAGGTTGATCCTAAGACGAGAACAGAGACAGAGGTTGATCCTAAGACGAGAACAGAGGGACTGAGGTTGATCCTAAGACGAGAACAGAGAGACTGAGGTTGATCCTAAGACGAGAACAGAGACAGAGGTTGATCCTAAGACGAGAACAGAGACAGAGGTTGATCCTAAGACGAGAACAGAGAGACTGAGGTTGATCCTAAGACGAGAACAGAGACAGAGGTTGATCCTAAGACGAGAACAGAGGGACTGAGGTTGATCCTAAGACGAGAACAGAGAGACTGAGCTTGATCCTAAGACGAGAACAGAGAGACTGAGGTTGATCCTAAGACGAGAACAGAGGGACTGAGGTTGATCCTAAGACGAGAACAGAGAGACTGAGGTTGATCCTAAGACGAGAACAGAGAGACTGAGGTTGATCCTAAGACGAGAACAGAGACAGAGGTTGATCCTAAGACGAGAACAGAGAGACTGAGGTTGATCCTAAGACGACAGCACAGAGACAGAGGTTGATCCTAAGACGAGAACAGAGAGACTGAGGTTGATCCTAAGACGAGAACAGAGAGACTGAGGTTGATCCTAAGACGAGAACAGAGAGACTGAGGTTGATCCTAAGACGAGAACAGAGACAGAGGTTGATCCTAAGACGAGAACAGAGGGACTGAGGTTGATCCTAAGACGAGAACAGAGAGACTGAGGTTGATCCTAAGACGAGAACAGAGGGACTGAGGTTGATCCTAAGACGAGAACAGAGGGACTGAGGTTGATCCTAAGACGAGAACAGAGGGACTGAGGTTGATCCTAAGACGAGAACAGAGGGACTGAGCTTGATCCTAAGA